>NC_135437.1:5637270-5795074 GCF_051991255.1 Vanacampus margaritifer
AGCTAATGAGATTTTTTGACCCACCCTGGCTTGGAGAGGTTGGTCCTGAGGTACATATACCAACTGTCTAACATGGAAAAACCCCAATTTTCGTGCAGCTGGAACTGGCAGACAAAGGATGCAGTAGTTCAGCTGCTGATCTGTAATGCTCAGGATTGCTTGCTATCGGGGCAAGTCTGGTGGGCGTCCTTGATGCCAGGCATGAGGTGATTCGTCTAGGCCGGTCAAGTGGTTGCCCAGTGTGCCAAGCACTTGGTGGTGCTTTTCCAGGTTGTTCAGAGGTTCAGCTTCCACATATGTTTGCGTGAGCAATTAAAAGGGACCATTAAGCGAGGATGGCCCATTTGTCACCCCAAAAAAATGTATTTTTACATCAAGAAAAATAAACTGGTATGCATTTTCAACGAGAGAATGCAATTTCCAGAGTAGTAGAGAGTTTTGTTACTGGCAAATAGAACACTTTTAAACAGTTTGAGCTCCCATCGTTTTTAGATCTATAAAATTCGCAACAGCCATTATTTATAATCTCTATTACTTTACTGCGATCGAGGTAGTCTTTTTTTCTCTTAGAAGCTTGTTTCTTAATAAATTAGTGGAGTCTTAATGAAAATAGTTTGTTCCAGTAATAATACTGGTCTGTAATTGGTGAACAAATCTCTCTCTCCACTGTTATAAATATGAATTACTTTTGTCATTTTCCTTTTTAATGGACAATACCTGCTTTGAATTACTTAAGTTGCACTATAATTATGTTTGTTAATACGTTTTACTTATCTCATGCAAATATTAAAACAATCTGTGGCCTTTTTATAGTTAGTGTTTTTATCTTTTGTGGCAGCCGTGGCTCAGGGTGTAGAGCCGGTCATTCAGTAACCAGAAGGTTGGCTGTTTGATCCCCGCTCTCCCTAAATCATGTGTTGTTGTCTCCTTTGGAAAGGCACTTCACATTCACACACATTGCCTCCAGTGCTATTCACACTGGTGTATGGAAGGTGCGAATGTTTGGTGGTGGTCGGAGAGGCCGTAGGCGCAGCGCACATTGGCAGCCACGCTTCCGTCAGCCTGCCCCAGGGCAGCTGTGGCTACTTTTAAGTAGCTTACGCCACCAGAGTGTGAATGTGTGAGTGCATCAATAATGTATCCATTCCATTATAAAGCGTCTTTGATTGTCTAGAAAAGCGCTAAATCCTATGCATCATTATTTTAAAAAGTATTTTTTTTCCTTTTTTATTTTTATTTTTTAGCTATTTTAGCTTTTAATTAAGCAATCAATTTACCATATTTGTTGTGTGTAGTACTTTAATTTTATATGACTAGTTCAGTATGCTTTTATAAAATGCTTTTTTTTTACGTGCATTCCTTAATGCTAATGTCTTTTGGGGGGGGGGGCATCCAGTGTTAGCGTACCAACAGATGTAAGATATTTGCAATATGCCCAAAATGAGGACAAATACTGAAAAAAAGTGAGGTATCAAAGAGATGCAGTTTTGAAGTTGCTTTGAGGGGCAGTAATATTGATGACTGTGAATTTCATGGCAGGAGAGAGAAGGATAGGGAAAGGGAAGAGAGAAAAAGTTGATAATGGACTGTGAGCTGTTGGTATTGATCAGGCACACAGACATAGAGGTGAGATGCAGCACAATGACCTGACAGTGCAGCTGATCGAAAACTAATTCCCCTCCATCGTAATCATCATCGTCTCATCATTGTCGTCACAATCTTGTCACAGTCCCTGGTTCGGCCGCAAAGACATTCTCAGCAGGAAAAAAAAAATCTGATTCTAACAACTAAAAAAAACTAGGAATGATGTCTACAGATAGATTTATTTCTCAACTTTAAAGCTAATTTAACAAGTCCAAATTCCGAGTTTGAATCTTGTCTTGGTCTGTCGAGTTTGTAAATTCACCAGATTAATGTGTGTGTTTCTGCGCTTTCTTCTACCACTTTATCAAAACAGAAAGGCTGGGAGAATTTACTCTCAATTGTGGATCTCTGTATGTGAGAATGATTGAGGTTGGGCTGAACGATTAATTGATTTCAAACCGACGTCGCGATGATGTTTTCAAATTGCTTAGGATGCGATGACCAAGAAAAAACCTAAAAGACGGCCGTAACCATGCTTCTAAAATCATCACCTTCCCATTAGTCTCGCTCTCTATCTCACTCACACACTTCCACGCAGGATTATGATAAGCCCTAAAAAGTTTTTATTTTGATTTGGTCCTTCCTTTCATTTGATGTCCCTTCACAAACGATCCTCCGGAGAGTAAGCAAATGACATATCCTGTCCATTTCAAATCTGTCAGGTTTGTTATCCAACATATATATTTTTTGCTGCCGATTCAGTGCGAGGAGTTCGAGAGGAGGGGCAGTTGGGTGAATTTCTGCCAATGCTGCCGCAAATAATTCAAGCAACTCAGCTTTGTTTGATGGCTTGTGACCATCCAGCTTGCCCTTGATCCCATTCCAAGGATTTTCAATGGGGTTCAAGTCTGGAGATTGGGCTTGCTATGACAAGGTCTTGATCTGGTTGTTCTTCCGCACAATGTGCTCTGGTAACAAGAAGGACCGTGTATGTATAATCATGCCCAGTCGCCTCGACTACTGTAATGTATTACTCTCTGGTCTTGTCACGATTGGGTTGTGTTTGTTGGACCCAAAAAGAAAAGGGCAGACCCAGCCAGGGCGAAAGTCACTCAATTTTAATGAAACAACAAAAAGCTCACAGCACGTGGACAAAAGGTTGCACATCGTGCGTAAAAACAAGAAAACACAAAATCACGCCGGAGGGCGGATAAAACAGAGAGGAGTGTAGCACACAAAGTTGATTAACGAAAAACGCTACTAGTCTAATTACTAGTGGTGCCCACAACACCAAGAAAGATTGCCGCTAGAAAGGTAGCCGTATCAAAATGTCAGGTATGGTGAGTAACGTCGCGGAGCAATAACCCGACACTTCTCTCTGTTGCTGCCAGGCTTTTATTTCGGACTGATGACCTAATGGGCAGCAGGTGTGTCGGCAGGATCCGCCCTCCAGCTGTTTCCCCAGCAACTGCAAGGGATAAATCAGAAACAGGAAACAGCAGAAAACCAAAACATAAAAGGTATTGCCATGACCAGTCTTAAAAGTCTGCAGTTAGTACAAAATGCTGCAGCTAGACTTAAGACGCGGACGAGAAAGTTTGATTGTATTACCCCCGATACTAGCCAACTTGCATTGGCTTCTGGTTTACTTGAGATGCGATTTTAAGGTTTTGTTACTTGCATATAAAATATTACACGGCTTAGCGCCTTCTTATCTTGTTGATTTAATAGTATCGTATGTCCCCACACGAAACCTTCGTTCGCAACACGCTGGTCTTTTGGTGATTCCAAGAGATAATAAGAAGTCCGCGGGTTCTAGAACGTTTTCGATTCGGGCTACAGTGCTTTGGAATGCCCTACCCTCGGAGGTTAGAGACGCTACCGCTGCAGAAACGTTTAATTCGCGTCTTAAGACTCATTTCTATACTCTTGCATTTGGCTAAATTATGTGTAGGGTGACTACCACTGCTTTCTTTCCCTCCCTTCTCCACGGCTTGGAGAGGGAATTAGGTGTTAATGATCAATTTGGATGCTTTATTACGGGTTCTGTGCAGGTTGAATGGAATGCGATCTGGGGAGGACCATCATCTTGAAGTTGCCACCATGGAGGTCGCTGCTCCAACCAACCGGGCTGGATTTGGATGAGGAAGCACTTCCCTGACGTCTTTTTGCTGTGCTTTCAATTTCTTTGATGGACTTTTGCACTATTCTAGTTAATAATGTTTAGTATCACAAACTATGTAAATGTTTTGCCCATTTGGCATCCATTGCAGCCTGATCATCCTGGAAAGGGGATTACCACATTTGCAGGTTTCTAATTTTTCGCCAGTTGGTTTGTTTTTTTTCTTCCTTGCCCTCTTGTGGTTCGATTAGGGGATGTCGTTGATATTTGTCAACTGTGGGCATGTGAAGCCCTTTGACACCCTTGTGTGATTAAGAGCTATATAAATAAACTTGACTTGACTTGACATGAGTCTCTATATGGTGCAACATGACTTTGTATGTGCATAATGGCAGTGGAGAGAACACATCACTGTACCAATTTTCCAGTCCGGCAACATTGATAGGATGGTGTGAACAAGCAAGATAGGATTGGTGGATGTTGGAAACTCAGGTCCCAACTGATCTCTTTCGAGACGCTTTGCAACAGTGATGAATATGCAGACAGACGAGGTTAAACCGGAATCTCCATGGTGCGTGATGTTTGCAGATGACGTTGTGACCTGCAGTGAAAGAAGGGAGCAGGTGGAGGAACATCTAGGAAGGTGGAGGCATGCGCTGGAAAAGAGAGGAATGAAGATTAGCAGAAGTAAGACTGACTATACGTTATGTGCATGAGGAGGAAGAGTGACGCTGTACTCCTCCTCAAATAGGGGCTTGCGCCACAAGATAGACCTGGTTTTACCAAGTCTAAAATCACATTTGCTTTTTCTCACCACGTATGTATGTGTGTGTGTGTGTGTGTGTGTACACCAAGGTTATTTTAGCTAACTAAAACTAATGAAATAACTAAAACTAAAATTCAAAAAACATTTTCGTTAACAAAATGAAATAAAAACGAAAACTGACTGAAACATTTTACATATACAAAACTAAATAAAACTATAATTACAGCAAAAATATTCTTAGTTTTCATGTTTGGCAATTAATTTAATACATGAGACTCTGAGGTGGATTTTAAATTTGATTTAAGCATATTTATTTCGATATTAACCGGAATAAGGACATTTGAAACAGTGATAATTTTGTCGATGAAAATTTTTTTATTTATATTTTTTGTCACGATTTTTTTTCAGATGAAAATTAAACGAAAACTAAAATAGAAGCCATTCGTTGAGACTATAACGATAACTAAAATTGACTGACAATTTTGTCAATGACTAAAACGAAAATGAAAACAACAAAGTGACAAAAAATTTCACACAATCCAATCAGAAAGAATGTAACCCATGTGGGAGAAAACAATCACTCAAAAACTGTTCAGTGTTGACTGCACTTAATGTTCAAACATGTTTACATTTATTGTGCAGCTGTAAAATTAATCTCAAGCAATTATGCATTGTCAGTTCAACATGTTTCATTGAAACAATTAATAAAGGCACCGTTGTATTAAAAGTGTCTTTATCACGGTCGGCTGTGGTTTTGGACCCAAGTGTGTGTGTATGTGGGGGGGCAGAGCGAGGAGGCCGAGGTAAAGTCCAAAAACAAAAGGGTTTTATTAGAGATGGGACGTTTGACACTGAGACTCCGGAGCGTGTGTCAGCCGAGTGAGACAGACTGCTCGAAACACTGTATCAAAAGCCCCGATGAAACCTCCGTGATCACGTGCTGATGACGTATGGGGCTTCATGCGCGCTAATGAGATACCGGAATATACGTAACTGATTCAATTATTTTGGCGGGGTGTCAGCTGTTAAAAGGAGACACCGAAACAACCACTGCCTCCCCCCGGGGGAGTCCCCCGCGCCCACAGCGAGAGAAAACTGACTTGAGAGAGCTTTAGGATGGAGAATTCCAATGCAAGAAAACGATCTCGTGTTTGGCAACACTTTGACGTTGTGTCACCCACAAAGGTAAGATTTTAATTATTTGGCATAATATAAATGGTATATTATCAGCATTATCATCATCATTGTAGTGTTGTATTTACTATTGTACAGTTTTGCTAAATGGCTCACCGCAACATTTGCAATAATAAATGGTTACAGAAAATGAATTAATATTACTGTATCACTTTTAGTAATGTTAAAACTTTAAAGGATTTAAAGGTCGCTGGCAATCTTGGCTGTGTTACCTACATTTAAAAATATCACAGCCTGCAGTATGTCCATAGTAACCATAATAATATCTTGATTGTTTCAGTATTGCATAACAATCAGAGGTTAGGTACTTACAGTATACATATATGATATGAAAAGTGGCACTATTATGTTGTAATGAATGTAATGTTATGTTGCTGAAACTAAATTTCCCTATCTATCTTTACTTTGATTTATTAATCCAGTGCAAAAATGATTATCTGTCATATTTTTCTTTTCTAGATATTTGAAGGACAAACTGCTTCCCCGGACGGAGAAGCCACTACAATATTGGTTTCTCCACAAAACCACATACCCACAGCTGTATCCAGTGGCTCTGCAGTACCTCTCACCACCAGCATCTTCAGTCCCCTGTGAGAGGATGTTCTCAAAGGCTGGTGGAATTGTCAGCCAGAGAACAAGGCGCTTGAAGGCCAACACAATAGAGCAAATATTGTTTTTGAATAATAACTTATAAAACAAATAAATATAAAAAGTTGGGCACAAGCACAATTCCCTCATGTAGATATTTGGTTCACTTTATGTTCACCTTCCATGTGTACCTGATGATCATTAGACAGACACAAATGTAAGACTGAATGTACTGGTGTTATGTTGGAATATAAAATCAGGCAAATCACTTTGAAGATTATAGCTGCTATGACTCCAGCTGACCAACAGATGTCACCGGTACGATCTATCTTATGGGGCTTTGAAGCTTCGACTCTTTTTCCAAAGCAATTAGCCGAAAGCCTCAAAAGCGTCACAAGGCTTCATTTTCCCATCTCGAGGTTTTATTAATTAAACAAAAAAACAAGGTGGTGCACAACCTGCCGACAAAAAAACAACAAAGTCCTAAATCAAAGCAAACTCAAGTGGCTTGACGAGGAACTAGCAAGAAATGGGAGCCATGACAAAACTTAGAAACGACAATGGACCGACCCAGACTGGACAAACACAACAGACTAAATACACAGACACTAATGAGACACACCTTGGGAACAAAATAGGCTAAGGGCACCGATTTGTCAGACACGGTGGGAAGGGAAACACAGGTGGACGTGATTAGACATAATGAGCCAAAGGGAGAAATCAGGAACACATGACAAACACCAACCACAGACAAAAACAACAAACATACCCATAATAAACAAAATCCAACCCCTACAAAACCGAAACCTAACAGTCTTGTGTGTTGAACTACATTTACAAATAGGTCTGTTATAGTTTTCTGTATAGAAGTTGAAATGTATGCTGAAGGAAAATTATTGACTAAACTGTCAATTTAGTCGACTAAAATTGCTCTTTTTTTTCGTTGACTAAATTTGAATTAAAGCTAAAATAAAATCAGATGACTAAATTATGACTAAAACTTTAATTAATTTTAGTCAAAAGACTATAACTAAAACTAAATTACAATTTCTTGTCAAAATTGACGCTCGTTTGAAAGTGTGTCGCACAGACGTGATGTCATTTAATAGCAGCCAATAGAAAAGCACCTTCAGATGGTGACACTCCAAGGTGACAATTTTGCGTGTTTGACTTTTGGCTCCAATAGCTTGCCTTGCCTGCTCTTTCATTTAATTCAGCCGAAACGCAACGCTAGGTAAGAAGTGCATTGCTGTTTTCATTTTACCATGGTATTCATTAAATCTTGCACACAAGTAAGACACAACATTTTTTTGGATGAAAATAATACTAAAACTAAACTAAAACTAAGCATTTTTGAAATAACTAAAACTAATTAAAAAAAACAGAGCCACCAAGAAAACTAATTAAAACTAACTACATTTAAAAAACAAATCTCAAAACAAAATACAAACTAACTATAATGAAAATTCCAAAACTATAATAACCCTGATGTGCACGCACAGGCATGCATGAGTGCATGTAAAGGAAACCCCCCCAAAATAAATTAAATAAGCAAAATAAGAAAAAAGAATCACCCTTGAAGCCAAAATTTGATATAAACTACAGACATGATGAAATGGTTGTGAACATTAGAATTCTCTATCTTCTGCCGGTCTGCCTTTGTGTCAGTTTGCCCAAATAGCTGTATTCGCACATCTTGTCTGCATCTGTCTATCTGTGATAGTTGCTTGTGAGGTCGATATTTAGTGAGGTGACAAATGATGACACCCACTTCTTTGTAAACATCCAATCAAAGACCTGATGACTCCCAGTGCCCCCTGTGACCCTTTCCCATCCCCAAGTGAAAATACGTGTACATGTGTTTGTGTGTCTCTACAGTGTAATTATGATGTCAATACATGTGTTTGTTCGCCAGGGGTGGAGTAGACCTGTTATGGATTTGAAAAAGTGCCTTGAAGCATTTTGTTCCAAGGTGGAGTGCTGACAAATGCTGTCATCCGAACACTGTCTGACAAACGATGCACAGTCAAATATAATGAGCTGAAACCACGAGCTAAATGCCCCCAACAACCAAACAATAAAACTAACAAGAGAAGTTGAAGGTGTTGCAATTATGTTTAATTGAGTGAGCAGTTTTGGTGAATTTTCTTCTGTGCTGTTTACTATTTCCTTCAGTGTACTCAGGGCTAAAGAAAACAATATCTCAAAGTTGTACCCTTTACTGTAATTATGCTTTTTATTTGTAGCAATACAAACAATGATCATTGTATGTACACAACATTTTATTACATCAACATAATGTTTATATTCTGAGCAATAACTGCGCCATATTTTATTGATTCTAGTCACTTTTATTGTAGCCACACATTAAGCAAGGCTAAAAAAAAACTTCTTTTTTTTGAGGCACAGTTTTGCTAGTCAGTGCATTTGAGAAGTAAATGTCTAATTTTAAGTAGCAAATATTTGCATGTTAATCCCAGGGACATGCTACATGGTTTTGTTCAGTAAAAATGCCAATATGTGGCGATAGGCTTGTAAATGTAACCCCCCCCCCCACACACACACAATAATAATAATAATAATAATAATAATAATAATAATAATAATAATAATAATAATAATAATAATAATAATAATAAAGAAAAAATAACTCTAACATAATTTGCTTCAATTTACAACATCATGGCAGGGACCAAAACAAAATTACCTTATTACTATCAGTGGGGAAAAAACATATACATCAGGTTCTGATTCCCATTATCCCAATTAATAATGATAACTGCACATTGAAGAGAAACATGAGGCAGGCACCCACCAATGGCAACAACTACATTCAGCGTGATCTGAATTATTTGTTTTTATTCGTTTCGATGCCCGTCCGTCAAAATATTGTTTTAACTTGGGAAGTGGTGTGTGGCGCAAACAAGGTGGGGAACAACTGGTGTGCAGAAGCTACAAAAATAGATGAATAAGAAACACAATTTGTTACAGAAGTACTTGGCTGCCATCATGTGGCAATTTACATTATTGTCTTAATATTCAATGATTATAATCAAAATAATAATATCAATGAAAGGGTACTACCTTTTTTTTTTAAACAAAAAGATGATGATGGTGCTGTATTTTCTGATTATTTGTATTAATCAATAGCACAGGGCTACATTTATGAGACAATTAATTACACATACATTTGTTTATACACGTTTCAAAATCTTCCTCCTCACAAAGTGCAATGGAAAGATGAAAAGCTGTACAAATGGTGGTCTTCATTCATCCCACTGAACTGTATTTAAGAAAATAGACAGAGCCAAAACAGACAGAACCAAGCGGGACATCTTTGCCAGCGGAGGGCAGCATTGTGCGTTCTTTGCTACAGCCTGTCGGACTCGATTAGAAGAAGACGTACCAAAGAAGAAGAAGTTGAATCCGGAGCGCCAAACATCAACTGGAAAAAACAGAACGCGGAGTAAGAACATTCAACATTGTATAAAAACTTGTACTATTTGGTTGTTTTATTTGTTTAAAACCATGCAAAGCGTGGTGGCGCAGTATGATCGACACCACCGGCTAACAAAACGTTAAATGTTTTACGCGTTAACATTAATAAGCAACAACAAGCCACTATTATGATCCCCTTCATTCCTTAATGTTTTGTTTGTTCATATTTGAATGAACATCATTTTAGCTACTATTTAGAAATATACTTCAATCGTCTGTCAAAGTACAACTATGCTGTTTGCTCAATTTGCAATATGGGCCACGACGTGGTATTTGCGTCATCAGGAAATAGAACGTAAAATGACCTGTGAAATACATTTTTCGTTAGTAAGCAAAGTGCCCTGGACATTGATTCTATTTGATAAATACAATTTAAAAGATAAATTCAAACTACAGTATCTCGGACCCTGGAAAAATAGCAATCTTCGCTCTGTATACTACATTAGACTTCACAATGAAATACAGCAATGTAAATCCATCAGGATTTTACTGTTTCCGCATTTGTTTTTTGGGGATTTGCTGTTGTTTGGGCCCATACACATTTTGACCAATTAAGTATGTACAGTAAGTTTTCTATCAATTTTTTAAAGTTTTTTTTTTCCTTCAAAAAGGGTTCTGACAAGCAAATGACACTAATTTCGGTGGAATGGCACAAATACACTTTGTTTTAAAAATGTAATTGACCATATGTTTGACAAGATAATTCATAGCCACTTGTTTGACTGTATGTAGTTTTGGTGTGAATGACATTTTACTCAGTACTCGCTCATCCGTCATCCCTATGATCACTACAATCTACTAACTGTATAACAAATTTGCCCCACTCTTCTTTGTCAGAAAAAAATGAGTGACTTGGAGGGGATCAGCCGCTATATTAATGACAGGATTTCATCAGTCCAGCGCATCTTGTATTTCTCACTTGCAGGTAAGATTGTTTATTTGGAAGATTTTTTGTCTTTAGAGTCTAAGGAAGGACAATTCTTTTCTCCATCCAAGGCTTAGACTATGATATACTTTTTGCGGAATAATTGGTTTGCTCTCTTTTTTACATCTAGAAGTACCTCACAATAAGATGAAACAACTTGAACAAGAACTTGATGCACTTGAGAGACTTTTGTTGGAGTTTGAAAAAAGCCTTGTCCAGCAGAAAGACCAGCTCAGTCAGTTGAAGGTAAACTAGAGTTGTGCAATTTGCTTAGCTAATGTCACTCTACTCCAGGGGTCACCAACTCCTTGTCCTCGGGGGTCCCTATCCTGCATGTTTTAGATGGTTCCCGCCTCCAATACACCTGATAAGAATGATCAGATCATCAGCAAGTTGCTTTGCCGAAGCCTGATAACGATCCTGATCATTTGAATCAGGGGTCCTCAAGGACCGGAGTTGGTTACACCTCTTCTATTCAATAGTGTACATTTTTGGGGGAACAATTTGCTCAAACCTGACACTTCTCTACTCTAGTTTAGCCAAGCAAAAATAAAAAACAGAACCACAAATTATTTCTGTTGAGAGTCATAAGGGACTTAAAAAAATATTACGTTTATGCATGTACCTAGGGCGGGCTCACACATTAGGCAATTCAACCAAAGAGGCACCAGGAGATGCCACAAAATCGGTAAGAAAAAAACCATCCATCCATAATCCCAAAACTGGTTATTTCTATTTGGTGCCATCTCTCGCAGCTTTCAACTCCCGCTTATTGGCTGCATCAAATGATTTATCAAACAGGTAACATTTTATTAGGCCTCAACGATTTGGGTAAATAATAAATAAAAGCACAAAATTATTCTCCCCGACCCCCACCCCCCTCATACTTGTGATTGCGATTTAATAATGTAATTATTTTTTTTCAAGGTTCCTCTTCTCATGAGTTTGAAATTACCGTAACATACAAATACTCCAGTGGACTCTTCTTGGCTCTGCCATTCTTTAACAGGGCTGCACAATGTATTCTATGATGCTAAATGCATGACAGTCAACAATTTATTAAACACATTATTAGTTGTTTTTAATGGGTTTGAAATGAACCTTCTGATTTTTTTTTCCAGGCTCTTGAAGACTTATATCAAAATAATTTGGAGAATCTCCAACATCTTAAGGACAACGTCCCTGCTCATATGCCCCACAAATGTCCCCAAAAGTGAGGAAACTATTTTTTCCCTTGAAGTTTTCAACACAAAACTGTAATTATACATCAGCTGTGAACCAAGATGCTAAATTATGAACACATTTTCATGGCCAAGAATGATACCCGATCAGGATTTTGGGGCAAGATGGATCAATATGTCTATTCAAGTAACTTGTTTATTTACTGCATTTTGGAAATCAACAAAAGTATTCCCAAGCATTTTTGCGTATGTTTAAAAATGCTTTCTTTTCCCCATGGAAAGAAGAAGGAAAGAAAGAAAAAACAAGGAGTGTGATTTGAATATAAAAACTGAATTTAACAAACAAGCAGAACTTTATCTTTAGTAATAATATAGCAACTTTAAAAACATGCAATACTTACAATTCCAACTATTGTAAATAACTGTGAAAAAAAGATCAGTGGGGAGGAATCAAAAGCGCACAAGGCGTAGTTGTGACAATAAATGTAGATAACTTAGTAATAACAGGTGCTTTTCAAGCTTGGAAGATAAAAATATAAAAGTGAAAGGCTGGAAAAGCTAAGGCACTTTGTTACTTGTTACTTATTGTTGTTGTTATTTGGACTTGGAGTCTTTAGCGGAGCCCTGCCCACAACAGATAAATAGAACACTGTGGTTGTAATGTCTTGTTTTTTTAGATGTCACTGATCCGATCTGCAAATTACAAATTTAACATCTGATCACAAAATTAACAAAATATCGGCCCATTCGACATAACCAATCAGATTGATGGAAAGTCTACAGTTAAATCAGAGTATATGTTTTTCTTTCTGCTATTTTACCATTAATTACTACTTTTCTGCAAAAAGATTACTATAATAATCATGTGTTTTGAAAATCTTGATTTTATTTTAGAGAAAATGAACCAATAACCACCCAGAACCAAGCACCTGATGTGGAAATCACCCAGCAGGAAACTGTCAAAATCAAAATCAAGAACCACAGCAAAGAGATACCGTTCATCACACTGGCAGAATTTGAATGTATCCCTCAGTAAGTATACCTTGAATTTAGTTATCCAATTAGAGTTTCCTTTATTCTCACATGACAAAAATACAATATACAGGGATGTGATTTTTCCACTAATTCGCGGGATTCCGCTTTTTTATCTCCAAAAATAAAATTTTAAAATTTCCGATTTCGTCTCTACAGCATTCCATTTTAGTGTTTCCGTAACTGAAATGAAACGGATCTTGCGATTGGCTTAAGTCTCCGTGTTGACCAATAAATGCGCTTGTTATGAAGGCATAGGAGTATGCCATTGTTCATTTCTCACACGTTTTTGCCGGTTGTTTAAAGAAAGATGTCCGTGATCGAACGCAAAGATGCTCCGCGAGTTAAGGAAATTGACAAGATCGTAAAAAACAAGTTTCGATGGGACTGGTTAGAGAAGGATATATCTACAAATGTTGGAAAGAAGACTGTGACAAATTTGTTCAGTGACTTTATTCGGAAGATCGATCGTGCCGGGAAAGCGCTTTGCATTTGGTCCCATGATACCATTGACTATGGTGGGAGAGGTTTCAAAGCTCTTGAAAGTCACGCAAAGAGCAAAAAACACATGAAAGAACTCCAGTCAAGAACAACAAATTATTCCATCGCTGGAAGTTTCGGTGCCCAAACGAAAACTCCAAAACTTTACGGCCTCCATCCCTTATTGACATCACAATCGGAAGCGGTAATAGAGAGACGTGATCCACCCCAACAACCTGTACCAGTTGCTGATAGAGTCGTGAATTTTGAGGTAGGTGGTAAACTTTTCAAATTAATTTGACAGTTTTCCCCTTTTTTTCGAAAATATTATAACGTAATAATGATCATGTTTGCACTTTTCAGGTTTCAATATGTTGATATGCGGCCCCCAGACCCCCGGCTAAATTTTCAGATAATTTCACTTTGGTCAAATCACATCCCTGAATATAAGAACACTTGTAACATTGAAAGAATTTGTGTGCAGGATAGATCAGGAAACCCATATCGGGTTTATAAAAAGATCTCACCTCATACACAATCTTTATATTTAGTGTACATACTCAATACAGAAACAAATATAAAACAATATAAAAAATACTCTTAGTACAGAGGTTAAGGTTTGCGTAGCTTTTGCGCGGAGCTAACCAGCATAAATGCAGTTAATCAGGGAGCGTGTAATCCACTAAGCATGTGCAGATGGGGAAATTCAGTAGTAACTGCTTGCCAACGAGATTGCGCCGGAAGTTTTTGCGTGTACGTAAATGAGGTCATTTGCATACATTTGGCGCAGAAGTTGCCCACCTCTGTGCAAATGAGACACATTGATAGACAAGCGTGGAATTCACCAACGCTAATAGCCACACGCCGTTTGAGTGACGCAAACAACGTGTATGAAAGGCTGCTGTAAACTTGGCGCTTCCTGCATTCTGTGGAAGGCTCTCATGCAGAATTTCAAGTGATCATGGCAGCAGTGTCACGGAGAAGACCAGGCAGAGCTGCCCCCCCCCCCCCCCCGCCGTTCACACAGATCACGTACGCTATTGGCTGCTGTAGGCCCACGTCAACCTCTGAAAATATGAAAGATGTATCAATCGTTTTGTATTTTTTGGACATTTGGAATGACGTCGTCGTCCTCTCCGCTCACTACAGCTTAATGGCGCTAAATGAGGAAAACGCTTTTGGACCTCCTCGGTCCAACCATCACTTTCTGATAATGTCAGCTTTCTCGCAACTGTTGCATACTGCCATGTTCTTGGCACAAATCCATTGCCGTGGTGGTAAATCAGATGCAAATTTGCTCGCAGCTGTCCAACTTTGTGGCCGTGTTTTTTGCCAGTATATCATAGCAATATCCTTAGTGAATAAGACAGGGGTAGGGAACCTTGGTCCTCAAGAGCCGCTGTCCCGCCTCCCTCCTCCAACACAGCTGACTCGTATTATTAGCTCATCAGCAAGCTGTAGAAGCCTGATAACGATCCTGTTCATCAAATCAGGTGTGTTGGTGGAGGGAGACATGGAAGACAGGCAGGACAGTGGCTCTCGAGGACCAGGGTTCCCTACCCCTGGAATAGGACGTTAACAAGGCTACGGGTGCAGATGTGGAGCAATAGTTAGCGCTCTTAGCAGACGCAGCACATTTCTAGTAGATTTGGCCCTAAGAGCATTCAAGAAAAGGACTTTATAAGAATTCCAATGAAAAAAATAACTACAATATATACAATATCTATTGCCACAACTTTGTTTGGCCAATGTAAATTATGAATCATCTTTATTTCTAGGATTACAAAACTGTCCTTTTCAATTCTTCATTTAGAACATTGTCAGCCAGTTCTTTATTGTTCTCTGCTTGGGGGATGGTCTCCTGTAGTTAATGGTTTGCAGACCTTTCCACATAGACATAGAGGGCAGAGTCATAAGCAAAAAAACATTGTTTTTCTCACCTTTTCTGCATAGATTGTATTGGCAATCTCATTTTCCTTTAAAAGCTGGTTTCGGGCCTGCTTGTAAATATCTGTGAAAGGCATCTTCATTCGTCTTTCCAAGTTGTCAAAAGTTTGGCTGTGAATCCTGGCTTTCTCAGGAGCCACACATCTTCACAAAAATGGATGTCACAGTGTCTGTATGTTCAACAAAGCTGCATTTTCAAAGACACAACAATCAGTAGAGTCCAAACAGTCCTGTACTTCTTCACAATTCTCACTGCAGGCTTTTCACGTTAAAGTTTATGCCTGGCTGTATGTTGAAATTAAGCGGATTAAAGCGTGATTTAGATTGTGGTGCTTGTGTAGTGCTTAGATTTAGGTGGTTCATGGTTAAGTTTTGCTCTGCGGAATTGGTTTTGGTATGAGGTAGAATATATACACTGTCAAGTGTAAAAGAGGAAAACGTACCTGTCCTTCAAACGCCATAGTGCTGCCACCCCTCCGTTAAGTATCTCTGAAAAACTTATGGATTTGTGAAAATTAGCGAAAAAAGTTTTTGATCAGTAGCATCACAGGTGTCGTCCAATTTGTCAGTCAGTTGGCCTATCTCAAGGTTGACAAGAAATCACTGCTGTTTGGTGTTATGATGTGTAGTGTTTGCATATGTATGCAGTGTTTTGTCTTTCAAATTCATTGTCACAAAATGAAAGGCCACAATGCCTGTTTTGCCATCCTCAGGTACATGAAGGGACGGGTAACATATGAGCAAATCAACACAGCAGTGCAGAACATTAATACAGCAGTTGTAGCCAAGTATAAAATTGTTCACCAGCCTGTGAAAACGCTCAACAACCATGCGCGCAAGCTGCACCAGCGCTTCAAGGAACAGGAAACAAAGGACACCAAAGGTACCCAACACAATATATACAACTGAACTCCATCAGGGGCAAAAGCTTCGGTTTTATTGTGGTATTCTGTTATTTATGACTTGTTTATTAATATTCTTATTCATTACCATTTACACTAGAACCTAAACTTACAAGTGACCCAACTTGTGAGTTTTTAATTTTTTAATTTTTTTTTTATATACCGTCGTCCCTCCCTATATCACAGTTCACTTTTAATTATATTATATACAAATTATATATGTTTATTAGGGCTGTGCAGTTAATCGAAATTGAAATTCAATTAAAATTATTACACTCCACAATTACAAAATCAGCATAATCGTAAAAAAAAAAGATCATTAATACTAATTTTGAGTTGTTTGAGTTTAGGGGTATTAGAAAAAATCGATTCGGCAATATATCACGATATTACAGCGCGCGAATCGATTCGATATGAGGCTGAATCGATTTTTAAATATAAATTTTTTTTGATGGGAATATTCAACAAAATGTCTTACTTAGGGTTAGGGTTAACATATTAAGCATGGTAGAATGTTATATTAATGGAACATTAAGCCTTAATATATTATTTCAGTGCTGTTCGAACATGAAACAGACTGCAACCTGTTTGTTAAATGCAGTGGCTCAGTTATAAGCCTGAATTTTCAGATAAATAAATACATTTTCATACAAATCTTACAGTGTACATGTACAAGTTTACTTATTAGTATTTTCTAAATTTGAGTTTGAAAAAATCGCAATAATCAATTTATAGATTCGTATCGGGATTAATCGGTATCGAATCATGACCTATGAGTCGTGATACGAAGCGAATCGCCAGGTACTAGGCAATTCACACCCCTATTTGAGTTTATACAGTTGCACCTTAAAAAAAATATATATACATTTTTAATTACTAATTTAATAAATTTTGTTACATCCAAAAGGAACTTCCATAATAATGTTTCAAATAATTTTATTTGCCTTAATATTTTTTTTTACATTTAAACATTTTCTTGTTTTGTATCTATTTATATACATACAACATATATATATACTGTATGTATGTGTGTATATATATATATATATATATATATATATATATATATATATATATATATGTGTGTGTGTATGTATATATGTGTGTGTGTATGTATATATGTGTGTGTGTGTATGTATATATGTGTATCTATATATGTGTATCTATATATATATATATGTATGTATACATATATGTATGTATACGTACGTACTCATACAAAATCTATTTATTTATATATAGTGGGATTTTGCAGTTATTATTTATGTGACAGTTGTTACAAACTCACATAGTAATATGTGCAAGCTAGGAAAAAAGTGTGTTAAAAGACAGAAAATGTCAAAATTTAGGGAAAATTTCAAACTTCTAAAAATAAGCTAAAGTGAAATTTTCCTCCTGCAAAGCACGACTGGCACATGTTACACCACTGCACATCTATGGCAAGGTAAACATTGACTTTGCCGTTAACTAATTTAATATGGCCCGCCACTGCTGGTTAGGGTGAACTGTAATTCATAACAGGTGAATAGAGGGAGGATGGAGAATCAGTTTAATGAACAAACGATGATAAAGCAGTAAAAAGACGCCCATTCTTTTAGCCAATTTGCAGATGGGCTCAACTGAAGCCGTCACTGAACACCATGAGTGGTTAACTTTTAGCCAGTAAACAGCCAGCAAATTATTTTATATTATCATTTGCTGAGTTGCATGTCAATCAACAGGCCAGTGGCACCTGATCTGAACGAGAAGTAGCCTTACGGTTGTTGTTTTTTGGTTGCAGGTCAATATTTTGTGGTGGAAGACGATTTTCGTGAATTTACTCAGATGAAGTTGGGCAAGCAACTTCAGGGAATTCTCAACATGTTGCGACACTGCCAGCGCCTTCGGGAGTTGCGAGGAGGAGGCTATACCCGTTATGTGCTGTCATGAATAACACTCGCTCTTGTTGAAATTTCTTCATTTTTTCCTGTGATGTAAAATATTGGCAGTCTAGAGATGTAACGATAACGGCGATATCGTGATGTTAAAACTGCCACAATATCGTTGTCGTCATGTCACGATATTAAAAGCAGTACATCTGTAAAAAAAAAAAAAAAAGAAAAAGTCAGGTTGATTTCCATTTGTGCAGTTCTAGCACCCTCTGGTGGCTAGTCATTTAGTGCAGTTTAATTTTCATAAATTGTTTAAAATCCACGCTAATGGTTAGAGATAGTGCCTCAATATTAAGTGTGATTAGACATTGTAGGTTGTTTATATGCATTGCTGTACAATACTGTGTTTTTTTTTTTTTTTTTTTTAGTATAAGCTCTTTTTTTTTTTTTAACAATATTGGGACTTTTTTAATATCACCAACCTCCCTACAATGTTGTGAAAAATATCATATTGTGACCTTCATATCGTGATTATATACTCTGGCAAAAGGGTCCTCATGTGCCCAAAAAATCAAAATTGCGATTTTGATATTGATAGTTCTAGAACCCTGTGATGGCTAGTTTTTTAGTTGGGTTGTAACGATATCCAAACATCATGATTCGATATCACGACATGAAGCTCACGATACGATAATTATTACAATATTGTAAAAAAGAAAGAAAAAGCTCATATTAAAAAAAACACACACAATATTGTGCTTTTGCACATAACAGCAATAAACCACCTACAATCTCTAATAAGACTTAATATTGAGGCACTTACTTGCTGATGCAAGCACACATTGAGTTCATCCACATATTGACTCAGTTCACAAGCATATTATGTGACCTTTTTTTTTATATCGCCAACCTCACCCCAATATGGTAATAATTATATTGTGATAATATCGTATTGTGATGTTTGGATCTCGTTACAACCCTAATCAGATTTTTCCAGCCATTTTATACCCTTCTATAGCTGAAGCGAAAGGTTGTGGTACAGCCTGGCCTGATCACCATTTACAGGGCTGACACGAACAGCAACTATAGTCACATGACCATTCACACATGCAAGCAATTAAATAAAGTCTTTAATCTGTTCATAATTCAGTTTCATTTTAACTAAGAAGTGAGCCACAAGCACAGGAAGAACATACAGTTGTCAAAAAAGGTCAATTGTAATAATAGTGTAATGTAATGTAAATCCCTTTAATAAATTAGCAAAATGAGTACATGTGTGACAAATTGTGGTAAGGATTTCATGTATTTCTAGTTAAGTCCAATTTCGAAGGGCTTTTCAAAGTACAAGCTATGAGCGGATTTTCTTTAAATTACTTTTTTTTTTTCAGTTTTTTTTTTAAATTATATGTATATTATTGCTGTCAAACAAATAACCACATATTTCGTAATTAATCGGGATGAATAAAAAACATTTACTACAATTTTCTACTAAGCTTATGAAAGATATTTGCTTGAGTAAAATCTAGGAACTCATGTAAAATCATTAAATAAAATGTTTAGATTCAAAGACAGTTCTAATAGCCGTTTTTTGGTCCTTAAATCCAAATATGAGCAAAGCGATCAAAACACACTCTGCTTTATAGGCATCTTACTTATATTCTACTCAAAGACAATTCTCAAAACTTTTCGCTTGACAATTGATTGAAGGGAGGTTGAGTCAAGCGTTTTCTCTCTTACTCTTGCACACACACTTCCTGAAGTTGCTGAGTGTCCGTGTCCCGCCAGTGACAGCTTGAATGTAATCAACAAAGTTCAGAACTGTGCACTAACCACAAAGCAGAAACACGTTTCTCACATTCCATTTTACTTGCAGACTGCTATGGCGCCTTGAGCATACAAAATGTATACATTTGCATCTTCAGCTGACTCATGCATACCTCAAATAGAACACACAAGCACAGAGAAATGAACAGCTGGAACTCTTTATAAATTGACAGAAAACAACATCCTCTGCAAGGCCTACTTGTACATGACTCCCACTTCAATGTGTGAGACATTCCAAGGAAATTGAAGGTCACATTTAAAACTTCCTTTGTTTAACCATATAAGGAAAAACTAAAATATTTTCAAAATCCTCTCATATTCTTGTGATGTATGTGGCTGCACTTTACAGTTCGGCAACATGGCAAAATGTTCTAACAGTAACTCCAGGTTAAAATCTTTTATTGCCGGTTCTTTTCAGGACCATTTAACAATTGGTAGATGCAAAGATCAAGAATAAGAAATGTACAACTAAAATTGATGGCCACCGGGGTTATAACAGTTTTGGATTTTTACATTCAGTTAAATTTAATAAGTTTTGTTTTTATTAGTTTTAGTATATATATATATATATATATATATATATATATTGTATTTGTAGAGTGTATGATAAAAAAAGAAGTGCCAAGTATTGTCTAATAAAGTAAACTAGAATTCCTAAATGACCGTTTGACCTTCCCTGTGGACAAACGCATTGCGTCATTTTTTTTTTTTAGCTCACTCCAGCGAGTAAAATCCGGGCCAATGTTGATCCTTGACTGTCCTTTCATCCAGGGTAGCGTTTGACGTATGCCATAAAGCAGTCAGCACATTTGTAGTTTTTTGTGTGGCAGTGTTCCTACCATCCTCCTCAAAGTTTCTTAGTACCAGTCAGAATGACACAGACCCATTCAGACCATGGCAAAGGTACCATTCAACTAGATTTAAGTCGGCGTTTCATCAAAAGAGTTATGAAAATATTTTAAGGTTGAAAAGTTCCTTTAAAGAAAGTTTTTTTTCAATTTTAGTTTTGTTATTAGTTTCCATTAAGTAATAACCTTGACGGCCACATTTGAAGAACTTAATTCTTGCAGTTTACTGATTTAACATTTAAAAAATAGGTGAAATAAACAGTTAATGACATCACAATTACATTCTCATTCAGATTTCCTGTTATGAAGGCACAAAGAATCGATTTGCTTCATGTACAGTATTAACAGCTAATGGACACATTAACACAAGGTAAAACAATTATATTCAGTAGTAACAAATAAAATTATTATTATTTTTTTAACTTTGAGATCAAAAAGTGAAAAGCAGCAGTGACCTTTGACCTTAGAATAAACATGTGCTATAAACTGTGACTTTGTGGCTAATCTGCTGCAGCAGCTCCTTAACTGACGCCTCCAGCTCCACCAGCTGTTCTGCCTTCACCTCAAGCGCACGATGGTTGTCCTCAAATGACTTTTCTAGCTCTGAAATGGGAAAGGAGAGATTTAGTTATCAGTACACTATTATTTCTAATTGTTAGGAATATGTCGGTTTTTTTTTCTCTCCGACACAGCAGTCCACCCTCAAAGGTATTAGACAAGATGTGCCATTGGGTTGCTACGTTGCCTATTAAGAGACTTATTTTAATGTGTAAGGCAATCTATCAAAGCAGGAAGTAAGTGGTCATTTAGAAACTGCACATATTTGCAGAGGTCATTTTGACATCCTGAGGCAACCTCAATCGGCATATCCGCTCATGCCCTTTCGTCCAGGTCAAAACAGCATTCCTTCCAATTCTTGCTGACATCGCAGCCATATTTGGCTACCCATCAATCATTCACAACGCCATCCATTTCATTTGTAACATCCAAAGTAGCACCGCATTCATCATTTAGTAATTCAACTGCTTTTATTTAGTGTTTGTGTATTTCTGGTTTTCTGGGACCGTCTCCAGCAGCTTCAAGTCTCTACTAACTGCTCATCAGTGGCTTTTTAGCAACACATTTACAATACCACCATCCAAAAAAAGCTTTATGCTAAAGCTACGCTAAATTAACAGCATTGCTAATTAGCTAAATCTAGTTTTATTTTTCTGTTATGAAGTTCTTGAACCAAAGTTATTTTTAATAAAAGTTTTTCTTGAAAAAAATAGTACAGCATATTATTACCACGTTCACTCCCAGCCATTTTCACTGAAGCAACCACCTTCGCTCCCTGGATTTTGACTGATTTTGCAAGGCCCACAGAATATTGTGTTCTATTGCTATACGCAAACATGGAATCTACCAAAAAGAAAGATTAGAGTCTCTTCTTTCAGGAGTAAAAAGTATATTTGTATCTGTTTTAGTTTTGGAGCCATTAGCATTTGAATATAGCTAAGTTTCATCAATATTTACATTCATGTTGAAAACACTGACAAAAAGAGCTTGTTGCAACATGGCCCTGGCTGATCTCTTATACTCTGCTGCCACCTGCTGGCCGTTTTTTTTTTTTTTATATATAACTACCATTGCTCTAAGCCAGAGGTGGGCAATCTCGGCCCTTGAGGGCCAGGGTCCGGCAGGTTTTGAAGGTTTCTCACTTCCAACACAAGCTGATTCCAATCAACAGAATCGTTATCAGACTTATGCAGAGCTTTCTGATGAGCTGATCATATATCAGCTGTGTTGGAGAAGGGCAACATACAAAACCTGCAGGACTTCGGCCCTCGATGTCCACCTCTGCTCTAAACCAACTCTTCATGTCAGAAGTTGTATCAAAGCCTTCTGTATGCTCTTGCATTCAAAAAAATGTTTTTGGGAGGGAAGGACAAAGTATTTAAAAATGTTTTTACACGTTTTGGGGATTGAATGAGTTACGCCTTGTTGGGCAGCATTATTAAAACGCTGGTCTGGCCTTTGCACATTTTGGTGACTTTAATTTTAATGTCATTCGTAACTATTGTTATTAGTGTGTTGTACCTTGAGTGCCCTGAAAATAAATGTCTCATATAGCACATTCCCCTTAGCATCACATTTTCCGATTAATAGTGTTGCCATTTCTTGTGAGTTATAGCCCATATTAACCAGTATCATCAGCTATTTTCACCTGGTCAGCAAATACGTCGTGTGATTCTGGAACAAGCTTTTGTAGTGGTTTGAATGTTGTTGTTTATCGCCATGACACGTTCGAGCAACGAGGCACACATGGCAGCGATTTGCAATCAGCTTGCAGTTTAAGCGTTGTGCCCGTATAAGGAAGACACCAGATTGTTCTTCTGTCTTTGATCTTTGCTGTTCTGCAGCCACTCTCGCTCGAGGTTTTGATCAGTTCCATTTTACCATATTTTTGTATTCTGAGGTTAACAGATCCGTGTAGATAGCTTTTGATAAGGTTCTGGCAACCCTCCTTGCGCCACCTCCCTCTCATAATCCATTACCTTATTTTTGTCATGGGCTTTGTTATTATCAGCACTGTAGTTTTCACTGTTATTTCTGTTAGTTTTTACTTTTTTTCCCTACTCATCAGTGATGCTATTTGTTTGGAACACATTTTGTTTAGTTTCTTCTCCAAATGTTTTCAATGTGCTTGCCACATTTGACTCTGTTATCAATCCTGCCTTAATGTGATCATTACTTTTTCCATCATAGCTGCACACAGTTCAGTTCCGCAAAACGCTACTTTAGACAAAAGAACCTACCGGTACTCGAGCAAAACAACATTTTGATTACAGTAATTTCTGGACTATACGCCGCTACTTTTTTCACTTGCATTCGACCCTGCGGCTAATACAAAGGTGCGGCTTATCCATCAGATCACAAGGGGGCGCACTATAAAGAAAGCACAAAAGCGTCAGGCAGAGACAAAAAAACCTAGTGAGCCCAAATACAGTAGAGAGACAGAACGAGAGCGAGACAATTTGCGCCCTCAATATGGAAAAGAAAATAGCGGGAACCCGGTGCAGTAACATTAAAACATCTGCGGCTTACAGTCGGGTGCGGCTTATATGTGTAACATACTCGAATATTCCCCAAATTTAGCTAGCGCGGCTTATAGTCAGGTGTGCCTTATAGTCCAGAAATTACTGTAGCAGTGTTTCTTACAGATTTGAAATCTACTTCGATGGGTGGACTCTGGCGGTGGAGATGGGAGGTGGCTTGGATGGGAGGTGGGTCTCAGTTTTGTTACTACGTCTCCTCTATTTTTCACGATTCACAAGTGAGTGACGACGAACTAACGTTACATGCGACACGTTTTTTTTTTTGTTTAAATATATTTTTTAATAAATTTTCTTGAAAACTTCTTGGGTGGCCCGCCCAAGTAATACCATGGTGTGGGAAACACTGTGTAGTTAGAACAGAAACTTCGTTCCAGTTTTGAATTGCATTTTCAAATTCAATTTCAAAATCCAGTTTCCAACTGTGGTGTAATAAAAGTCTGCTGAAAATCTGCTTTGATTAGGTGGCATATAAAGTTTGTTGGTGATGCATGTGTAATATGTCCGATATCCTGAGCGACAGGAAGATGGCGGCAAGTTTATTCTCTTTCCTGACTATGACAAATGTTGGCTCAAGCTGCGTAAAAGACCTCACGACCAGATAAATTCATTGAGAAAAAATGTACAAAGGCAACATTTTGCACAACAGTATTGATTCCTTCAGTTCACAGTTAAATAAGTTTGTTATTTAGATTGTATGATCATGTTGCTTCCCTTCAGCAGAAAATGTTACATGACAAATTGTCAGAACTCGTATCTTCTGATCCCTCGTGCAAGACACCTTGTACGAATAGTCATTCAATCAATCGACCAATAGCTAGTAAAAGTCATGGAATTGCAGTACATTTCCTCTTGAAACAACCTAGTACGTAATTATTATATGTTCAGATTAGGCTGTAAGTTGTAAGTACAATGTAGTCCTGCTGCTGCTCAACAACTGCAATAAATGATAATGTGATGATGAAAGAACCATTTCTCGACAAGTCTGCTTATGAACATTTGACCACAAATTTTTTTTTTTGCAGTGATGTCACCTTTGAGAATCTGCAGCTTATCACTGGCTTGCAACAGCAGCTCCTTGGCTTCTTGCTGCAATAACTTCGCCCTCTTCTTTGCATCAGCCACACCGTCCCCTTTTTGCTCAATGAGTTGCTCTACGGTGGAGAACTTGTCCTTAATTTCAGAGTCGATGCCCTACATGACGTTAAGAAACTTGCATAAATAATTTGGAGATGTAACACAGTAATCCTGAGCCATGATCAGGTCAACTTTACAATGTTTTCAACTTACCCTTTTCACCTCTTTGACTATTTGTCTTATGCTTGTTGCATCCTGAATGGTTCGTTCGCTACTCAGTGTAGCATTCCGAGTTCTGTCTCTCAGCAGTATCACATCCTCATCAAGCTGCTGTAGCCGCCGAGTGGCATTGTCCAGTTTTATTTCTACATCTGATGTACCTGTTTTTACCTGAACACAACACAGATAACACATGTAGGTGATTCAAAAAACACTTAGAAACGATCAAACTGTTTCAAGGCAGTGGACTGACTGAGAACAGCAGCTTATTGGTGTTCTTGATGTCGTCAGTGGCCTGCTGGATGGCGCTGCTGGCGGCCGTTTGAGCTCTCTGAGCTTCTTCCAGAGCTTGTTTGACCATCTCAGCAGATTCCTTCACATCAGCTGCCTCTTGACTGTTGAACAAAGGGAGTTTGTTTTATTATTACAGTCTTGACATTATAACCAGGGGACTGGCATCATCAACAAACAAGACAAACTTAAAACAGTTTTGATACTCTACTTATGTCTTTGACATATAACTTAAATAATGTTGGAGCTAATATTGACCTCTGCGGTACTCCGCATGTAATGTTCCTGAACTCAGATTTCTGATCAGCTATTAGCACAAGCCGCTGCCTGTTTTTAAATAGTGGCGTCATTATCAGCGTAATTTTAACTAGTGATAGACGGTATGTCTTTTCCAGGGTCGATACCGACATTGATTATTAGTTGTCAAGGAGGCCGATAACCGATATTATATATTTAATTGCCGTAAAACAGAAAACATTAGCGTCAAAAATATATTTTTTTAAACTTAACTTTGTTTAAATGCCATTGAGTAAAATGTATTTTCTTTCTTTTAATTTAACCATATAGGGAATAGACAGCTATGGTTTCAAAGTTTAACAAAACCATAACCGAAATGTCCAATTTTCACTTATTTTTGGTTAAATTTTGAATGAAAAGAAAGTTTCGGCAGCATCTCTTATGAAGTGAAATTTTAAATAAAAATATAAATAAAAAGTTCTCTGAAGTTAACCCGCTTTTAAATTGATCTCTTGAGATCACTTAGCGACAAACACTTGCAAACTTAGCGAATTTGGGGTTTTCATCAGGGTTTGTAAAGGGTTTCAAAAGATGTTCGCAGACAGTAAAATATTGTCTGAACCTGTTCAAAATTTCTTTGCAACAAGGAAAACTGTTTGTGACAAGTAAAAACGGTCTGTTATCATCTTTGCAACATTTTGCGAACCCTGACGAGAACCCAAAATTCACTAAGTTCGCAAATATTAGCCGCTCAGTGATAGTATCGCAGCTTTATCTGCCATCTAACTTTTAAAAAAGGCAGATGTCGATACTCGTCAAAATGCTTAACAGATAATCAGCCCGACCGGTCTAGTTTCTCCATTCAAGACTTGGCAGCAAGCCTGGGTGAAGATCTGACATTTTCAAGTGATAATCATACTAAATGGTCACACTATCATGTGAAGCAAAAAGCAAAGTACTGTTGCAGTTTTGGATGAACAGATTATCGTTAAGACAACCGCTGTCCATCCATTCATAGGGAGTGTGCTTTTAATTGATTGCTATTGATCATGTGTCAGTGAAAGAGCTGCTGAAGCAACGTAACTCAAAGAGCACGGGACACAATAGAAAACACACCTAGCTTGACGGGCCTGCTCAAGTAGACTTTGAGCTCTCTGAATGTCGTCAGTGCTCTGCTGCAGGATGCTCTCCACACTGCCCAACTCCCCAACCTTTTCACGAATTTCATCTGTGAGGTTCTGAAGCTGTTCTCGTGTGGTTGGCATCTGCATGGCCAGCACCTCGTTAGCAACTTTTTCGATACTCTCCAGGTCGGCCCCATCCTCTAAAAAACAAACATGTTTATGAATGGGTTTTGTGTAAAATTGAATATTGAACCTAATGACAAAAATACTTTTTAGATTTAGACTTTAAAATGTGATTGACTGAAGACAAAGAAAGAAAGCAAGATTGACCTGTGAGGAAGTCTTGAATCTCTCGGATAAGGGTCCGTAGCTCCTCGTTGCTCCGATCAATATGGTATTTGGTCTTGTTTGTCTTCATAAAAACGTCGTGAGCGCTCATTTTGGCTTGATCTGTCTTTTGTTTTGCCTCTGACACCTAAACAGAATGCAGGTGAGACCAAAACCATCTGAAAGACAATCCGACCCCCCCACAGTTGAGTCTTACCATCTTGGCGAGTTTGTCCACTTCCTCCATGGCATTTAATATTTCCTGTTCGGAGTCAACAGCTTTCTGCCAGCTGGAATGAACCTTTGTCAACACACCTTCACATTCTTCCCCTCCACACATGGGGCCACCCTCTGCATTTACACATCCTAATCCCCCACAGGGAGAGGAACATGAGTCCTGACCTGCTGGATTCCCGCACGTCTGTGGAGACACAAAACAGTGAAATTTGTACCGTTAAAGAAAAACAAACCCCTTTTTGAGCTTTATGGTGTTAAGAGGGTGTTACGGCCCACGATTAATCAAAAGGCAGAGTCTCCAGAACACCAGAAAAAGTCGCTAGATTTGTCACAACGGCGTATTAGGGCCACGTATAAATATATATTTTGTTTGAGGGTGGGGGCAATATCCCGAGAAAAAAACTCTTTGTAAAGTCGCAAATTATAAAGTGGCAAATTTGTGAGTTTATAAAGTGGCAAATTTGAGACTTAAAGTGGCAGATTTGCGAGAAAAAAACTAAGAAACTCATGAGAAATACACGTAGCGTACTACTCGGATGTTTGTGCCAATACTTTTCGGTCGGGTTTTCAAATAAGGAGATAGCAATTGCTTTAGTAGAGATCAACCATATAATGTTAAACATTCGCTCTTTGAAGCGTTGGGTACTGCGAGTGACAAACACGGCTCGCTGTGCGAAGATCCACACCCTGATGATCAAGCATTTAAGTTAATTTGTTAAAAGTATATTTACTTGTACATTTATGTTTCTAGAATTATTTTTTGCACATTCATACATTTTGGTATTTTTTTGTAGCCAACTTGATGTGTCGAATATACTGCTTTCCGTCATTCACTTGCATTTACCTAAAGTATGCTTGCTTCTGATTGGTTGCAGTGTTAGTCAGCTGATAGGCGATCAAGAAGCGTTGTCGCTCTAGCTGCCGTGTATGACGAGTAAAGTTGAAATTAAGAATGAATCCGTTTCCATCCTGCCTTTTCATTTTATAAAGAGTGTCCCATTAACCACCATCAAATCCTCATGTTATACGACAGCTAAGGTACTTGTATTTCCCGTTAGTTTCTGAGTGTTTTTTTCTCGCATATTTGTCACTTTATAGAGCGGCAAATTTGCCATTTTATAAAGTGGCAAATTTGTGAGTTTTTTTCTCGGAATACTACTAAAAATTATACTTGGCCCTAATACACCGTCATACCAGTCACTTTTGACCCCCCAAAAAAGAAAAATCCTCAAGGTTGCCAACTTGTCAGGTAAATGAGAGGGTTGCCTCTCTCCGCCTTTGGTTCGGGGGATGAGTCCTAACTGTTGTTTGTTAGGCACCAAACAGTCTCTTTGCTGGGGAGCTTGCAATGATCTCAAGAGCAAAGACAGTGAGATCTGGAGAAACATAAGGAGGCACTCAGATGAAGAGAGGTACATAGTTGTTAACTGCTCGCCACCTGTTGGTATGCTGTTGTCGATGGGAGAGGAAGTTGCGAGTCTAACCGGGAAGACCCTAACGTATTGTTAGCGCCTGTTGGGAACATCTGGCTGATCCCCTGTCAGAAAGGAGCTTCAACTCCCACCTGCGACATAACTTTAACCACGTCCCGGGTTGGCAGTGATTGAGTCAGAATGGGCCATGTTCCAAGCTGGGGCGGCCAATTGGAGCTGTAACCCACGACTCGACCCCTGATAAGCGGATGGAAAATGAGGATAAATAGGAAATAAACTGAAGGCTTCTTAGGAGTTACAGACAGTTCGGAACCCAGCTTCCTTGAGGGTCTCACTGAATTCTCCAATGTCAAATCCCACAGGCTATCCACGCTTGGAAAAATATCTGCTATAATGTACTAGTTTTATTCTCACAAATCTTTGATCAAGACAACCCTAGCATATATTTGTACCTTGTGGCTGAGTTCTGTCAGGTCCAAAGTCTGGATTTGACCCGCCAGGTCATCCAGTCTCTGTGCATGTTCAGTATGTCTCCTGAGGAACTCATCTCTGCTCAGGTCCATCTTGTCCTCTGTGAGTTTCCGTAGCTTAGCAGAATTCTCCACAAGGCTGTTGGGGCCAGTGGTGGATGCATTTGCTCGCTCTTCAGCCGCCCGAGACTGCAGGGAGTACTTTGTGACACTGTTAGCTGCCCCTGATAACAGAGTAATACAAAAACAACACATCAAGCTCTATTAAACTTCTTAAATCATTAACACTTAACATAACGTCTCTCTCTCTTCCTGGCTTGCTTCAGCTCTTCCTGGCTTGCTTCAACCTTTAGTCCCCAGAAACAGGGCTGAGGCAGGGGAAGGTGTTGGAAGCGGGACGCATGCGCGAGATGCTGTGACTATCGCGAGACCTACAGCGAGACCGGGAAACCCCAACATGGCGGCGCCCTGCTGCTAAGATAGAATTAGCTCTATTATACTAAACTAATCCAAATTTAACCATCATATATCTTGCCTTTCTTTTTTTTCCCCCTCTCTTTTTCATCCGACAGATTTGGAATACCACCCAACGTGGAGGACCTCGAACGCTTCATCGACGCATATTTTTACAGCTGCGCGATGGAGAATCCTTCCGTCGAGAAACTGTCGAGAAAACCTTCGAAAAAGAGGAAAAATGATTCAGCGACGGACACGGAGAACCTAGCCACTACGGAGGTTTCGGTCAGTATGCTGGAGTCCATAAATAAAAAATTAGAGGTCCTCTCCCTAATCAGCGAGGACGTCAAAGAATTGAAAGTAAGTATGGAATTCTTCAGCCAACAAGTAAGTGAGCTCCAACGAGACAATGCCGAGTTACACTCTACACTCGTGACCGTTTCAGCCGAGTTAGAAACCGTTAAAAAGGAAAATAAAACGCTAAAAGAAACTGTTCTGGATATTCAATCCCGTAGCATGCGGGAGAATTTAATATTCTCAGGAATATCCGAGAATACCTCTGACAATCCAGAGGTTGAGATAAAAAAATTTATGACGACGTCGTTAAAAATTCCTCAGGAGTCGGTAAATAACATCTCTTTTCACCGGGTACATCGGCTTGGAGCCCCTAGGGGCAACAGACCCCGTCCTATTATCGCCAAGTTTGAGCATTTTAAACAGAAAGAATTTGTTAAAAGTAAAGGACGGGAGCTTAAAGGGACCTCATTTGGAATGAACGACCAATTCCCGAGAGAGATTAATGAGCGGCGAAAGGTACTGTTTCCTATAATGAAACAAAATAGGCAGGAGGGTAAACGGACTGCGATGGTCGTCGATAAACTATACATCGATGGCCAACTATTCCGGAACCCCAACTCCACTCCCTGGCTGTTCTAAATGGCATTGGTGGAACTAAACTTTGTTTGATCATTAGATGTATACATATACTGTATATGTGGTTATAAAACCTTAAATATGAATACTCATTATGTTTAGGCGATATTATAAATATATTATTAAATACATAACTATATCTAAAGTATATTTAAACAAAAATCTCGCTTAGGTTACCAGTTATTGGTGTATTTTTATGTTTAATCCCCCGTTAACTTCCTTTACTTTTACCTCCCTACCTGTTTTTTCACTGTTATATTTACTTACTCGTTACCTCATATTTTACACAAATTACATAAACCACCTAACCACTTTGATTCTATCCTATAACATACTAATACTGACAAATGGCCTATGCAGATATATACACAGGACTGAGTCTATATTGTTTGTATGCATAAATTAGTTCTGGTTTCCTGGAATGTTTGTGGCGCTCGCTCAGAAGCAAAAAGAATAAAAACTTTAGACCATCTCTTAAAATTAAAAGCAGATATTTGCCTCCTACAAGAAACCCACCTACAAAAATCTGAAGAAAAATTACTTATTGATAAGAATTTTAGCCAAGCGTACTCTGCCCCTTATAATAGTAGACAAAGAGGAGTCTGTATACTCATACATAAGAATTTACTCTTTACTTTAAATAATACAATAATAGACCCAGAGGGCCGATACATTATTATTCAGGTGACTATATTTAATAAAATATATACACTTGGTAATTTATATGCTCCTAATAATGATGATCCGGCCTTTTTCCATGAATTTTTCTCTCAGCTGTTTGATTTCGCAGCGAACTCTACTATTATTATTGGAGGAGACTTTAACACAGTCTTAAATCCATTAGTTGACCGTTCTAATAATACAACATGTAGATGATTACAATCTACTAAAGTAATAGGGGAATATATGGATGACTTTGGCCTCGTCGACAGCTGGAGACTTAAAAACCCAAATAAGAAGGAATTTACCTTCTTTTCCGCTGTGCACCGGTCTTTTTCAAGAATTGATTATTTTCTTACAAATAACTCTATTGCTGATAAAACTGTTACAAAAATACATCCTATTATTATTAGCGACCATGCACCAGTCTCCCTTTCCCTACAAGTTGATTATACCTTTAAACCACCACCGACATGGCGGTTTAACATCTCACTGCTAAACGACGCAGAGTTTGACAAAATTATAAGAAAAGAATGGGCAGACTTTTTGGAAATAAATGACTCTCCAGACCTATCGCCATCTCTTCTCTGGGAAACTGGGAAAGCAGTAATTAGAGGTAAAATTCTATCATATTCATCTTATAAAAAGAAACAGGATCAAAAATCAGAAAAAGACTTGGAAGATAAAATTAAACAACTGACGGATGAGTACGCAATAAACCCAAATAACCAAATATGGACTGACTTACAAAATACAAAAATACAGTTAGACGATATGCTAACTAAAAAGACAGAATTTATAATACAACAATTGAGATATAACAACTTTGAATATAATAACAAATCAGGTAAATTTCTTGCAAACCAACTTCAACGCAATCGGGAAAAGTCTCTTATAACGGCGATTAAAGGGACAACTGGTGAATGCACACAATCACCAGAAGAAATGAATCACATTTTTTATAACTATTATCGTAACCTATGCTTAGAAACTAACAAGCCTAACCCTGAGCATATTGAGGCATTCCTCAGTAGCTTAAATATGCCTCAGTTAACTACTGAATATAAAGACATGTTAGATGCGCCACTTACTATAAACGAGTTGTACAGTGCTCTAGATAGTATGCCTAATGGCAAAGCACCTGGCCCGGATGGTTATCCGGCTATATTTTTTAAGCACTTCTGGTTAATGCTTGCTCCACTATTCTTAAGAGTAGTAACAGAAATTAAAACTAAGGGTTACATACGCCCACACATGAATACAGCAGCAATTAAACTTTTATTAAAGCCAGAAAAAGACCCCACCCTTCCATCAAGTTACCGTCCGATTTCACTAATTAATACTGATATTAAAATTATCACTAAGGCCTTCACATCTAGACTAGAAACAGTAATCTCGACAATTATTCATAGCAACCAAACAGGCTTTATTAAAGATCGGCACTCTACTAATAATATTAGGAGACTCTTTAACCTTATTAGCATGTCACAGCGGCATGATAAAAAGGCAGTTATTATATCATTGGATGCAGAAAAAGCTTTCGACAAAGTTAACTGGTCCTTCCTCTTTGCTGTTTTAAATAAATTTGGCTTTGGGAAATCATTTATCCACTGGGTATCAGTATTATATGATTCTCCAAAAGCTACAGTTACTACTAATGGGATTATATCTCAGAGCTTTACTTTACAGAGAGGCACAAGACAGGGATGCCCACTATCCCCTTTATTATTTGCAATATTTATTGAGCCACTTGCATTAGCCATACGCCAGGAAAGAAGGATTCAAGGAATTCACTCTGGGGTAACAGAACATAAAATTAATCTATATGCCGATGACATCTTACTTTATTTAGAAAAGCTGGCTACTTCGCTAGGGGAAGTATTTAATTTAATAACTAAATTCTCACAGTTATCAGATTATTCTATTAACTGGACAAAATCAACACTTCTACCTATTACAGAAAATTCATGGAACCCTGCAAGCCAGGACCCACACTACTCATTTCCTATAGGTAATTTAAAATACTTAGGCATAAAAATCTCACCTAAATTAACTGATTTAATTCATTTAAACTTTTCTCCACTTCTGGATAACATTTATAGTGACTTGGAGCGCTGGAATAATCTTCCTATTTCTCTAATAGGACGAATAGCCACCATTAAAATGAAAGTTTTACCTAAAATAAACTATTTTTTCTCAATGATTCCATTTAAACCTACGGCTAAATGGTTCCAGTTGTTGGACTCAGCCGTAACAAAATTTTACTGGAATAAAAAAAAAGCAAAGATTAGTCTATCTACTCTTCAGAAAAGCAAATCCAAAGGTGGTCTAGAGGCACCAAATTTTATGTACTACTATATAGCTAACCAGCTACAATATATCGTTCTATGGGCACAACCCAACAGAGACACTAACTGTTGGTTGGAACTAGAACAGAAGGATTGTAAAAACCTCAGACTTCGAGATTTACTCTTTATTACAACATCGATTAAGCGCCATAATTGTTTTAAAAACCCAATGATTTCCGCCACCGTGACTGCCTGGTGGAAGGCACTAGAATTGACAAAAGCCCAAGTGGAGCCCTGTGGACTTTCTCCCCTATGGCATAACCCCGACTTTCAACTTAACAACCAACCGTTTCATTTAGCTGTGTGGGAGCAGAAAGGAATTACACATCTCCACCATCTCTTCTCAGATAATATGTTTATATCATATACATCCTTGCTCCAAAAATACAATATAAAAAACGGAAATTTTTTACATTATCTACAAGTTAAAAATATGATAAAGAAAAAAAACACTTCGGGGTACGCTCCAACCGCCTGTTTTAGCTAAAGATATTAACAAGCTTTCTCCGACAACAACAAAAAAACTTTCAAAAATATATAAGCTACTTTCATATACTGATAAAATGTCTTTACCCATCTCGAAATGGGAGACAGACTTGTCTATAGCACCGGAACCTGACTTTTGGATTCAAGTTTGTGAAAACGCATTTAAAATGACAAAACACACAAATTTACAACTTATCCAATATAAAGTTATTCACAGAACATACATTACTCAATATATGATGAAGAAAATGGGACTCTCAGACTCCGACATTTGTCTCCAATGCTTACAAAACACTACAGACACTTATGTTCATGCTTTATGGTTATGTACTCCGGTTATGTATTTCTGGACTAAAGTCTTAGAAAAACTTTCCGCTATTTTGGACTGTAGGATACCTTTATCTCCAAACTTGTGTTTGCTAGGTGACCTAACAACAACTGATTTACCACATAAACAATTTCAATCTACACTTGTAGCCCTTACTATCGCTAAAAAAACAATTCTTGTTAACTGGAAAAATAAACAAACTCTGAATATCGACCAATGGTCTAACCTCCTCATAAATCACATTTTAATGGAAAAAATATCTGCCTCAAATATAAACCAAATATCAAAATTTATAGAAACATGGTCTACGTATATAAAATTTTTTAACCTAATTCCGGTGACTTAATTCTGTCTGTTAGCGAGAGCCACTACATCGTGATAACTTACATTGATGTTTCTGCATTTGGCAATTTATTATTATATTATATTATTAGTATGGGATTTTTTTTAATGGGCTTTAGGTGAACTGATGAATACACACACGCTCGCACGCACGCACGCACACACACACACACACGCACATACACATACTCACCCACATACAAAAAAAAAGTATATATATATATATATGTGTGTATATGCATATATATATGTATATGTATTTAAACAAAAAAAAAAAAAACATTTATTAAAATTTTTTTAATTGATTTGTTGTTTTTAAAAAAAAAAAAAAAAAAAAAAAAGGAGAGCAATGATGATGTCAAATCGAATGAACAATACTGAGCTCTTCTGTAAAAAAAAAAAAAAAAAAACACTTAACATAACGTATTGATCAGGAAAACTGTTCACTTTAATTCTTCAATGTTCAGATGGCCTGAAAAGTGCTAAATGCACAATATACAGGGTGTCCATAAAGTCTCTTTACCATTTCAAAAATTTATTAAAAATGCAATTGATTAGATATTTTATTCAGATTTGTTCTATTGTATTCAGTGTTTAAAATAAAACACACAGTGTTTATCATTACTGACCTTAAGCAAAGGATTACTGATGCCATTGCCGCAATTGATGAGGCTATGCTACAGCGAACATGGCAAGAAATCGAGTACCGTCTTGATGTGCTTCGTGCAACTAATGGTGCCCATGTAGAAGTGTATTAAAAGAGGTAAAAAAAACAACCTTTAATAAACGCTGAATACAATAGAACAAATCTAAATAAAATATCTAATCAATCGCATTTTTAATAAATTTTTGAAATGGTAAAGAGACTTTATGGACACCCTGTAGATTAGATCAAGATTGAATTTGGTCTGACATCATCTGATACCGTACACACTGTTTTATTTAGTGGATTTGCTTTGATTGAGCTGTGTTAATTTTACTGAAAGATTATTTTTCATTATGACATCAATATGTGGACTGTCACCAATTAACAAGAATAACTATTCGTAATAAAATGAGGTTGATGAAGTAAATTCCATAAAGAGTTCCATACAAGTGATTTAAAGGGGAAGTCAACCCCCAATTTATTTTTGACAATAATATGTTTTAAATATGATATTCTGGATAATATTGCTTTAGTGGAATATGTGTTAAGCAGTAAATTTAATGTTGCTCAGGCAACGACCAATCACAGGTCAAATGTTTTCTGAAGCGGAGCTGGGTTTGGTTGTTACCTGAGACCTAAGCAACTGTGATGTCATCTTCAGTCAACAGCAAGTGGCAATATGGACACCCTCTGAGATGGATAAAAATGGCTGGATTTTGCTTCATAACTCTTATTCCACAAATGTAATATTAATCAGAATGTCATGTTTATGTCACATATAACATATTATTGTCAATAATATGACCTAAACATATTTCTCAAGCAAGACACAGTCAATGGCTCTCTCTTACCTCTGACGTCGGAGTTCCTGATGAACTCAACCTGCTCCAGAATGTCCTGAACGGTTTGCTCAAGTTTCTGAGCATCAGCCATCAATAATTTTAGTTCACCCTTCACGCTGCGCTTCTCCTCTTGCACGTTGAGTAGAACCTTTTCCGTGTGGTTGAGTGACTGGCTCAGCGACCCCATCAAGTCACTAATGGATACACACAGATGACAGGTTAGAATTGATAGATTAGTTATAATGTCACCATTTAGAATCCATTCTTACCTGGCTTCTTGTAAGAGCTGTTGGATCTCGCTTAGAGGTTGTGAGGCTGGGTTTTGGTTTAGGATGGCGTGGATGTCTGATACACTCCTTTCCATACTGTCAATAGACTTTCTGTAGGGCCCACTGACTCCACTAATTTTGATAGCGTTGACCTTATTGGCAAGGCGGTGTGTCTGATTTGTTAGTTGCCCAATGACGGCATCCCACTCAGCAAAACATTGGTGACAGCGGTGACAGTTGGGGAAGGTACCAGAGAAGCCACGGGCGCAGGTATCACACCGTGGACCAGACACTCCTTCTACACAAAGGCAGTGACCGCTGTCTTTGTTGCATTGCGGATGAGTGATACCATTAGGTTCGCAGTCACATTCTGATGGGAGGAACGCATACAAGTTTACATGCAATGCTTCTATACAGCCTTATACTGCAAGTTTTTAGAAAAATGGCATTCTCATTCAATAATATGGCTACACATGAAAATAAAAGTGCAATTTATTGGTGGTTAGCACATCTGCCTCACAGTTTTGAGTTTTGGCGTTAGAATCTCGGTTCTGGCCTTTTCGCTTCTTGCCTGAGTTTTTCCGCACTCGTGTCATGTTATGTTATATTAATTAAAGGCAATAAATTCTCCACAGGCGTGACCATGATTGTGAATGTTTGATTGGTTGATTGATTTGTACACTGCCTCTTCTTCGTCTTGCTCCAGCCACCTTAATGAGGATCAGAGGATGGATGGATTTGTTTTTCAACAGTCTTTCAATTCCATAATTGTATTATATGTGACAAACATTTTCATGACATTGTTCAGCAACTGTATGTCGGTGTCTGGTAAAAAAAAAAAAAAAAAAAAAGAGCTCCTATGTGCAGTGCAGTATATATATATATATATATATATATATATATATATATATATATATATAGGGTTAGGGCAATCACCCAACAAAATCCAATCACCTACCATGACATTTGACCTCTGGGTCTCCCCAGAAGAGCGCTCTACACTCTCTGCACGTCCTGCCACCAAAGCCTGGCATACATGAACATTGACCACTGATCTGTAGAAATAGCATATACAGTATGAGGAACAAATTTGCAAATGCTTTACACATACATCTACAAAACAGATGCTAAAGCCCACTCAAAAATGTTCTTTCAATAATATGTCCCAAAATTAGTCTACGCTAAACATGACACGTTTGTGGAATACCAATTAAGCATAAAAATCCACCATTTTTTAGCCATCTCAGGGGACAGCCATTTTGTCCTGTACTGCCACCTGCTGTTGACTGAAATTGACATCAAAATGCCCACCGGCTCAAATTGTAACCGTCACGTGAACAGACCCAAAAAACAGGTGAGCCATGATGTTCGCAAGCTGAACATGTGGGCACTGTGATGTCAAATGACAAAATGGCCACCCCCAGATGGATAAAAACTGGTGGATTATTTTTATTGCTTCATTTAACACAAATACAATATTAATCAGAATACAATTAGTGGGGGTACATAGAACATATTATTGCTTATTATTCAGACTAATTTGACTTGACTTCTGTTTTAACAATGCAACTAAAAAGCATCCTGATGATTAAAGTTATATGAAACTTTTTGCCTCTCAACAACATATTTCAGGTCGCCACATTGCTCACCTCATTACACGATGTCCCGTATGAATGGTTGATGTCACAGTCACAGGCCTGGCAGCCCTTACTGCTTGCCATGTTCCAGGTGTCGGGTGCACAACGATCGCAGTGCTGGCCAATCACATTCGGGAGACAATGACACTGACCGCTGCTGCGGTCACAGTGGCAGTCACCTGACGAAGGACAGCTGGCACTATCACTACCCAGATGGTTACAAACACACTCTGTGGACAACAGCGATACCTCATTAATGCGTGAATGTGATTATGAGCTGTTTATGAGGGAGGATCCACCTAAGTGGACTTACTCCTGCAGTCTTGCAGAAGTGCATTTCCATAGTAACCCATCATGCAATTTTCGCAGGAATGTCCTTCGCTGTGATAAAGACAGCGCAGACATTCGCCAGTTTGGGCGTTGCAGGAATCTGGGTCCAACATATCAATGTTGTTGTTGCACTGACAGGGCTGGCATGACCCCCCAACTTCATGAGAGTTTCCATGGTAACCAGGGGAGCACTCGTTGCAGCGAGCACCTGGTGAAAAAAATTAGATGAGATTCCACCTTCAAACTATTCTGTAAGCAAATAGTGACTGTGATTTCATCTGAAATTATATTCTAATTACACATTTTTTTCTTCTGCTTTTGGCATCCTATGATAATTTTCTGGATGAAAATTTGCATTTGTGCATGAGAGGTAATAATGTACCGGTAGTACCTTTGTATCCTGTGTTACAAACACAGATAACTTGTTGGTAATGATCACCACGGAAACAACTTCCTGCAAATTGCCGCAGGCTGCCTGGACCATCAGGACACATACAGGGGCGACAGTGGTCACCAGAGCCCAGCGTCAGGTCGCCATAGTAACCATCCAAGCACCTTAACACAATAGATAGGGTCTTTTATAGACTGTAAATAACTTGAACTAGTCTTCCTCCTTGTGTAATAGTCCCCTCTAACTTTGATGGCTCTTATTACCTTGCTAACTATAGCATGTCTACTTTTTGTAAGTGGTCCTTTTAGGTATCAGGTAAGCAGTATAGCTCAGTAAGAAATTAGGCTGTAAGGCATTGTAAATCAGGTAATCTAATCACAAACCTGTTCATTTGCAGTGGAATAATCCCCCACTCTCCTTTTACTCTGAAAAGTTGTTCAAAATCCCTCTCGGGCCGAACTTTTTGCCTTTTATTAGTTGTTACTCACTAAAGTTACACTTTTAGAAATAGAATACAATGGGCTCTTTGCACAAATCCACTACTTCCTGAACTCAATACCACTCCTTTATTTCCTGTCTTTCATGATTGGAGAAACTGATTAATCCAGGTGTGTCTGGCCATTGTTGTCGTGGTTACTGAGGTCAGGCACACCTGGATTAATCAGTTTCTCCAATCATGAAAGACAGGAAATGAAGGAGTGGTATGGAGTTCAGGAAGTAGTGGATTTGTGCAAACAGCCTATTTAAATCAGTTGACCGACTAATTTCATTTCTTCCACACGCAATGAGGGACTAGTCGACATCACTGTCTAAACGTCATTATGGATTAGTAAGGACGACCAGTGGTTTTCAACCTTTTGTCAATGATGTACCCCCTGTGAAATATTTTTTCAACCAAGTACCCCCTAACCAGCGCAAAACATTTTTGGTTGAGAAAAGACTTAAAATACTGTGTTGTGCCATCATTGTCTGATTTATTCAATTTTGGAACTTCATTTCATAAATCTCTTGAACTTTTTGAAAATAAAAATATGTTACTAAAAAAAAGAAAGGAAGAATTAAATTAATTATAGATCTGTGCGCTTTTTTTTTAAATCACCAATTACTGTTCTCCTTTAGGGTCATAGTAAAGATCTTTTCTCAAAAATAAATAACTATTTTAATTTTAAATAAAGTATAGTAATTATTTTAAAAGTATTTTTGCATGGATACTACGTTTTAATTATTCTTTTAAATCTCACGTCCCCCCGGAGTGCCTTCATGTACCCCCATTTGAGAAACACTGGTCTACCCTGTACATGTACCACCCCTTGTCTGTATAACACTAGCAATTGTAGTGCATTATTAGCGTTATTTAAAAATAAATCAATACTATTTCACCTGTCACAGTTGTGCCCTGTGCTGTAGTCCCTGCAGTTGAGGCACTGTCCCGTGTGTGCGTCGCAGTCCTCTGAGTGTCCATTACAAGAGCATGGACGGCACGTAGGGAAGCCCCAGTAACCCGGGAGACAGCGGTTACACTGGCGTCCATATGCTCCCGAAACACACACACACTGGCCAGTGAGCTGATCGCAAAGAAGGCTCTGTGAGCCCTGAGCGTCACAGTTGCATTCTGCAGATACAAAATCATCTTGTGTTATCTGGTCAAGAAATATGATTTGTCTGACACTTCTGGTTAGTTAGCGAAATATCAGATGCAAGTTTGGTGAGTTAAAGTGAAGCTAAATTAGATAAATGTTACATGCCTGTGATTGGGAAAATGTTTTAAGCTGCATGAGTTTAAGCGGTGGGAAAAAATTGTGCCTTATAGTCTGAATTTATTGTAATTAAAACAGAGAGAAAGGTAACTCATTCAATTTCAGTCATTTTCACTGAAGCAACCACCTTCGCTCCCGGCTTTTTTATTGAATTTTGACTGATTTGCACTGAATATTGTGTCATATTGATGTAAAAACATGGAACCTACCAAAAGAAAGTTTTGCAGCAATTAGCATGAGAATATAGCTAAGTTACATCAATATTTACATTCCTTGTGACAACACTGGCAAAAAGAGCTTGTTGCAAAGTGGCCCCGGCTGATCTCTTATACTCCGCTGCCACTTGATGGCCGTTTTTTGTAATAACTACCATTGCTTTAATCGACCCCTTCATGTCAGAAGCTGCATCTAAGCCTTCTGTTTGCTCTTGCATGAAAATAAAACCAAAAAAGTATAAATATGTTTTTGGGAGTGAAGGGCAAAGTATTAAAAAAATGTATTTGCACATTTTTGGGGTTTGAATGGGGTAATCATTTTGGGATTGAGAGATGGATCTGTTGCTCTGCAATCAGTCTATTGCAACATAAAGATTGCAGTTTATACCTTTGCAGCCGCTCGGTCCAAACTGGAAAGTAGCTGGAGCACATCTGTCACAGTTTCTCCCAACAACATGGGGTCGACACTGACATTGACCCCCACTCGCGTTGCACACTGTACTCAGAGAGCCTTGGGGGTCACACTGGCATTCTGGAAGGGACAGACACATCTGTGTGTTTTCATCTTTGCCAAAAGCAATTTTTTGTAGTAGTGCTACCTTTGGCTCCCTGATGTAGCAGAGCAGAAATGCTAAAGATTAAGTTTTGGCAAATGTCGGTCATCTGGGTTTTGACAACGCTCTGACTATTCTCCATGCAACGATAACGTTGAAATGTTTCCCATCCTCGGTTTTCACCAGATTCCCCTCCTTCTGAGGTGGTAAAGAGATCCAAGTTCTTACAGTGAGGCATCAGCACAATCTGATAAGAAGAGAAACATGTTTCCAGTTTAAGGATGAACACCAGCTTTGCTCAACTTTAACAAACAGTTGTTTTCTAGTTTTAAAATCACAAGATTAAATATATTCTCACCGAATCAATGAGGGTGTACGGAGACTGAACATCACTGAGGGCTGAATACAATGGCAGACTAAGGCGGATGGTATAATTCAGACCCGATTCAAAACAAACCGGTCTGGGAAGAGCCGCATGCCTAAGAAAGCACAAAGGAAATGTGAAACATCTGGAAAGTTTTAACAATACTGCTTTGAACATAATGACACATAAAGTCAACAATACAGCACATGTCAACACATGAAAAGATTTGAAACGAATTGGTGTTCATAAAGGTGTTGTAGAAAAACAATCCCAGGAAAATAAATCAATCCACTGACACCAGGTACAAAAAGGAAACCATGTTAGAGACCTCAATGTTTAATAAATGAAGGTACTCAATGAGATCATAAAAATCCCATTAAATGATCAGAGGTGGGCAGTTAAGAGCTACCTTCACTTCAGTAACGCTGTAGATAAATCGCACTTGTCAGTGTATGTATATATGTTCAGTATATATATATTTTTTTTGCAAATGATATCGTGTTTTACTAGTAATAACTGCAGCCCTACACAAGTGCCAGTCTTATTCTGACAATTCAAATGAGACACTGAAAATCCTTGCCATAAATCCATGCTCCGTACTTTTTAATATACAGTATAATTGTCCATCATGTTAATGAAACATTACCGTGCCCCAGGGTGGAGTGAAATCATTTGATGGTCGTCATCTGGCACAGTGTTTATACAACGACTATCTGCTCTGATAGGTCCTGGTCTCATCACTGTCATCAGAACTTCCTCCCATTGGTCAGGCAGCTGAAAGAACACATCAAATTATTCCTTGTTAAATTAAACACTCCAGCCATTTACAAACATTTGTAGAAATAAGCTTTGTAGTTTTCATGATAAATGTGTCCATCCTGCTATCGACTGGTTTACAATGTCAAAGCAAAACCCTTTCACATGTGTCCTACCTGAGGCTCATAGCGGATGAGAACGTCATACTCCATTGAGTGAGGAATGTTGTCAACTGTGAATTCAAGGAAGGCTCCCTCAGGGACATTGGCCAGGCCAATACCTGTCCAGGTGGGACTGTGGTCCTGTGGGTGGGGCCTTGAAACCACCATTACACCCTAAAGGAAGCAAACTCATTAGGCAAGCAGCAAAACCATCTTTCAATAAGTAATATTTTGCTGATATTCAGTAACTAGTCTAATGATATGAATGTGTCCCATATTGCCTGCAGGCCAACAGTATCTTATTCTGTCCCCTCTTTTTCAGTTGACCTGTAGGATTACTATAAACACCAAGATTATACTGGATTATTGTAAAACAAGACTTTTGTTTTTGTGCTTGCATTCTTCTTAAATAATTATGAATGATGAAACAATTCAGAATCAAATGCTAGTGCAATTAGACCCAGTAAACATATTTTGTGTGTTTTCTTTTAAGGCTAAAATTACAGACATTATTGGTAAAGCATGCTGTTTGCACAAAAGTCAGATGAGTAAAATTATGCTCCATCATGACCAGGGTGGACTGGCCATTGGGCACTCCGGGACATTTCCTGATTGGGCTGGCAGTCCTCTGGGACAATTGCTTCACTGTTCTTTTACTTTAGTTTTGTTTAGTTTAATTTTGTTTGTTTTGTTTTGTTTCCTGAGAGATCGGCCCTCAATTTAGAGGGGGCCGATTGGTCCATCTTTAATAGAGACAGTAGATTGAGTGAGAAGTGTTAAATGAGGAGCAAGTGTCAATTTTAGGCTGCTACGTCATAGTATTTTAGACATTTTGGTTAAAGTTGTGCAACTCAGTATATGAAAAGTAAAATCTTTGCGATATAAACTTCAAAAATAAGTACTGTATATAAAAAAAAGTATGTAATTACTTTTAGCTAACTATAGTATGCCCAATTACCCACATTAAATAGTGAACAACTTTGAACCTGAATCCTGAGCTGTTATGTCAGCAATTAGAAAGGAGGTCAATAAAAAGGATAAAAGAATCAATTGAACTAAACAGAGCAATCGACAATGGTGGAGTTAACAACAAACACCCAACTGATAGCTAGGATGTTGATGATACATTATGTTTGAAATAGAACATACCCAAGGAGATAAAATTATACATGTTGAATAAAAATACTTATTTGTTTTACACGAAGGTAACTTCTAATGTCAAGAAGTCAGTTGTGCAGGTCAAAGCCAACATTTTTTCTTTTTTTCTGTCCCAAACCACCCCAAAAGAAAAATAATATATAAGAATAATTAGTGAATTATGAAATAATTTCCCTAATGAATGAATTAAACTGAGAATTTAAAGAACAAGTGTTGAAAGGTGACTCACAGGGCCTAACTTGGCATCCTCTGCCTCGTAGGTGTAGTGGTCCAGAGCAATGAAGTAGAATCCTGACTCAACTTGATCACAACGACGACCGAACATGTGATCTCTGCAGACGCACTGACCAGTCATCTGATCGCACCTAAGAAAGAAATGAATCACAATTTTCTATTCTTGTAATTTTGCGTTCCTGATCAGAAAATGGCCACAAGAGGGCGGCGGATACTGGCATCGGCCTGCTGTTGCGAGAATCGATACCTTGAAATAAGGCCAGTATCGGTACTTGCCCATCCCTAGTGTGGAATGTTTTTTATTTTAGAAGGTCTTATATACTTTTGTTCGACTGTTACTTTGAAGCGTTGCAACATCGTTAACCAACATTTTGAAATGTAGTTAAACTGTCACAAAAGTCGGGTTTAGTCGCATTACTCAGCGTGAGTATGATGTTTACAATACCACACAAGCCACATATTGAATGACATGTTCACTGACAATAGAATGAGACCATCAAAGAAAAGAAATGTACTCACTGGTTGTTGATTGCTCCCCCCAGGTCACAGTCACATGGTCTGCAGCCATCCATATCATTGCTGAGACCCCAGTGTTCAGACTTGAAACAGACACAAAGAAAGACAACAGATGTTAGCATTTTATGACATCCCACCTGGTTACATCTTGCAAAAATGAGATGAAATCATCCAAACTTCGATTCTTCACACGCAATCATTTAGCGACACATATAATTAATTCTGAGAGTTTCCCAGGTTTTAGTAGTTTGACAGGGAAGTGATTTGACCAAAGTGAAATTATCTGAAAATTTAGCCGAGGGTCTGGGGGCCGCTGGCACCCAGCTAGGTCCAGGGCAGTGCCCAGTGGGGGGGGGGGCGGGGGGGGGAAGCATGAACAAATAATTATATCATGACCAAATGAAAAGTAACTCATATTAGAGCATACCACAAATGTCTTTGTTATAGCAGAAGATGTTATCTGTCGGAGTCATGTGCATACACAATGAACTACTAAAAAAAAAATAAAAAAAAATAAATAAATAAATAAAAATAAAAAAAAATCGATTTTTTTTTGGGGGGGGGGGGGGTAAAAAAAGCGGAATTCCGCGAATTAGCGGAAAAATCACATCCCTGGTTTGAGTGTTGTTTGGACTTGTACATGATGAACTCACCACACAGTGGTCACAGTCTTTTCCAATCACCAGTCGTTTACAGAAGCAGTTTCCTGTCTCACTGTCACATGGACTTCCGCCAGGAACGGTTCCCAGAAGGTTGCAAGTGCAGGCTAGAAGAGAAAAACACATTTTGATTCATGTATATTATGCTCACATTTCATTTACAGAAGGGTCCTCTGATTAGGACATTCCCTACATACAGAGCACAATGCGAGAATACATCAGCACAGCACAAGAAGGCTCTGTTACTGCCATCTTTGGTATTTTTCATTTGATTGTTTTATACTGTATTAATGGCTGAGAAGTACTTTTCTAGATAGATACTGACTGACATTTTGACTTTATTGATAGACGACAGCACATTCAGATTTATGTATAATTAGTAGGGGTTCACTGATCACAATTTTTTTTTAAATCTGACCTGCCGATTTTTGCCGATACCGATTTTTTTTCCATTGCAAGCAACATATATATTCAGTGTTCCAATCTTGTTTTATTGGAAATCAAATGGGTTCTTTAACTGCACATGAAGTAGTTCTCTCAAATAAAAATCCTACTAGTCATCTCAGCAGAACTGGACAGTGGCTGACTTTTTCAAAGCTCTGAGGAGGGAGATGAGATTAGTAGAAAAAAATCGGTTTATTTTTAAGGGATTGGCCGATAACTGATCTTCCAAAATTAAGGAAATCATGGCCAATAAATCAGCAGGCCGATCGATCAGTGCACCCCTAATAATTAGGTGTAATTATGCCACTGTAGGAATGGAACTTCCGCATAAACCTTGGACTCCCTGGGACCTTAGGGTCATACAAATACCAGAAAATGTTTCCTAATGGGACGTGAGTGATCACGCAATGGAAATAAACCTTTTTTCCCAATGGCCACCAATACCCCCAAAATAATCCATGTTTTTGCTTCTTTTACGCTATAATGACATGATTCGGTCTTGAAGTACACATTTTGGAGTTCAAGGAATGCAATAAAAACAGTTTAAAAAAAAACTTTTTTTTTTTTTTTTTTATAAGTATTTAAAGGGATAATTGACTCATTGAGCCATTTTCAACAGTAAGAAGATAATATTTTGTCTATAATTAGTGTGATGAATTTATTATTTTTCACAAACAATTAATACCTTTAAAAACAAAATTTCCCACTTGCTGTCGACTGAAGATGACATCACCTGTGTTGAGTAAATAGGTAACGATTAATGGCTCAGTTTACTGACCAAACCCTGACAACAGGTGAGCCATGATTGGTCCTTACCTACTTCCTCAGCACAGGTGGTCATCTTCAGTCGACAGCAAGTGGAAAAATGTGTTTTTAAAGATATTAATTATACAAGAAAAATAATAATAGTTATAGTTATAGTAGATAATAAATAATAGTTATCCAATTAATTCTGTACAAAATATTAACTTTTATTGTTGAAAATGGCTCAATGAGTCAAGTATCCCTTTAAGCAGTGGAGTTATTTCTGTACATTAACAACTATTTTACTCTATTATAACTAACCTGCTACTAGCTAGTTATCGTACTAGCTCGTGTCTAATAAGCTTTATTATATTTAGCTAGCTAGCTTCTTAATAGCTAGCTTGCTAGAAACTAGAAGCCTTGACTGTGAGGCACATCAACATTCAGTAATTCCTTATGAATTCTCGGCATGTTTCTACTGGCCAATTGAAACCGGTACTTAACTTTAACATTGTTGGCATTAACACTTGAGTATTCTAACATGAATTTGTGCGTGTGTGTGGAAATGGCACTTTAAAATATATCGTGCTGGTCATATGTTTCATATTATCCTTTCATTTAGAACTTGAACATGTACATGTCCATCCATCCATCCATCTATCCATCATCCATCCATCCATGTTGTTACAGGTCATGTCATACCTTCGCAGCCTTCTGCTGTATCATTGAGGCCGTAATACGCCTGTTTGCAGCGGTCGCATCGTTCTCCCTCCACATTGACTTTGCAGCGACATTGGCCAGAAATGAGTCCTAGTCTTATGTCTGTCCTTCCATCGCAGATTCCTCCATTCAGAGAGCCCAAAGAGTCACAACTGCATGCTAAGGAGATAAAAGGCAGAAATAACTGTCTTTGCAGTGTTTTCAATGAAGCAGAGTATTATACAGATATTGTAGCTTGACATAACTAAACTAGATATTTGCATTTTGCTGTATTAAAATACAGTATAGACCCAACACATTATTTTTTCCACCCATTTTCCATGAACTGCACTTAAAGAATTGAGCCTTTTTGTATGTGCATAAAAGGCCTATTTTTCTCCAGTATTGTTTACAAACTTGTCTGAGCACTTCTCCTTTGTTGAGGTAATTCATCCACTTCACAGGTGTTGTTCATTCACTTATTATTTACTTTACCATATTTTCGTTTTTGTCTGGGATCCTTTGTTTAAAAGCACATCATAGACTATAGATTATTAGTCCTTCCATTTCAGTATGAAAATCAACAATAAATATTGTATCCGCGTTATTTTATTTGGCAATCAGTCGGTGAGGTGATGACAATATATTTAGGACGCTAAAGCTTATAAGTGACCAAAAAAGAATATTCATTACTCACGCTGGCAGATGTTCGGATCTCGAACATCTTTCTCATGGTGTTGAAAGTAGAAGGGTTTGCACTGCTCACAGTTGTATCCAGTTGTGTTGTGTTGACAGTCATCGCACACACCGCCACTTACATTCCCTGAAGCCATGTAGACGGCCATGTCAAAGTGACATAAGTCCGAGTGCCGGTTGCAGTTACATTCTGAGAACAAGAGAGAAATCCACAGTCTTCTTACAGTGGTGCCTTGAGACACAAGCTTAATTCGTTTTTCAAAACACTCTGATCTCAATGATTATTGTATCGATTATTCAATTGATGGATCAAATAATCATAAAAAAAATATTTTGATTTTAAGTTTATTGAAATATTATTACTGTTAATTAAACAAATTGTTGTTGTTGATGTAATATCATTATGGCTGTAAATAACAATTATTTTCGTAAAATTAAACTGTACTCGTTTTAATTGATTATGATTCAGTTAATGGTTTAATCTGCCACATCAGAAAATAAGAAAAATGGTGAGCAGATGTTTGCAAGTGTCTTACTTTGATTAAACACAAAAGATTATCAGTCTACTACTACATCACAGCATATTAACTGTTGAGAAACTGAAATCATGAAATTTTTTTAAGTTAAACAATGACTCTAAACAATTAAGCGATTATCAAAGTAGTTGTTTGATAATCGATTAGTTGTTGAATGTCGATTAATAGATACATTTTGACACCTCTAGATTCAATACTTTTTAAATACTTTTTACCCTGCTATACTGCACAATACGGTAAACCTGGCAGTGTTACACTAGTCAAGTTTCCATACAATTGTTTTGAATTTATTAAGCAAATTTACTGAAAATGCGCAAAACGGACATGCGATTTAATATTGAGAGGGGACTCCGCCGCTGTAGGTGGCGGTATACACTATAGAGATGGGATCCACCAGTAATTTAAAAGAAGAAGAAGCGACTGCACAGTGCGATGACGTCGTATGAGTTTTCTTTTGTGATTGTTTATAAACCGTAGCAATTCTTTGCTGTTTTCCATTAAAAAATGCATTAATGTTCACTTCTTTAATTAAGTCCAAAAGATTTCTGTTTCGTCGTACCCCCAAACATACCTTACTTTATCGTCCGATATTGCTTTGGGACTACAAACGTACGTGTGACGTAATATCTGGTCAAAACGTGCGACGTGTATCCGGTCTTGTCAGCGTTAATTCACGAGACCTGTTTCTGTAGCCAAAATTAGCATTTTCATTTTTTCAATACGCTTCAAAATCCACCCCCTGGGCAAGTGTAAAAACTTTTTGGTGAATTTTGGGCAGTTTTTCAAATTTGTAGCGCTTCCATTCAGTTTTATTTTCGCATTTCTTGAAAATTAGAATAAAAATGGGTGGATGGAAATCCAACTACGGTCTTGTGTTGGTGATTTCAAGCAATTTACACATACTGAATCAATGGTGCCACTTCAAACCAAAACAAGCCCAAAGTGGTGAGCTGGGCTCATTTATACAGCACAGTGGAAACTTGGCTCCGCTTCCTTTTCTAGTCTTGTATCTTGATACAAGGTCAACACAAGGTCTTATGCTCCCTCTGAGCTTTTTGGAAATGAATGGGCAGTGAACACATACTCACTCTTGCAAGCATTGGTGTTGCGTCCCTCAGCTGGTCTCCAAGGTAGGTCATGATAGAAATGTTGACACTTTTCACAGTTCAGTCCTTTGGTATTATGATTACACATGCAGTGGCCATGAACCTGGAAACATGAAATCAAAATAATATTATCAAAAAATGTCTCCTAACCTGTGAAGAGATTTTGGTTTGTTTTATAGTCCTATGTTTCAGTTTGGTGTGAAATGTTCTTCGAGTACATGTACAACGAGCGATATTTAAAGAAGAAATGTTAAGCTCTTTTGTTTAGCAGTTTATGACGTCTGTACTTGTTACTGGGCCAATCATAACATACGTATGTATTTGTGGTGGTATTTGCATCGTTTATTAGAGGATTGATAACCTATGAAGAATAAGAATTGCAGTAAATTACCCCAAACTGCACTAAATTGTCAGGCCTCGTATGTACTGTTCCCATTTGGAGGGCAAAATAACCAAACATTACCCGCCCTGACAACTTACCATGCCTTCCTTAACATAGCCAGTTTCCTGGACTGGGGCACACTCTGACGCATGTCCATAGCAGAAGCAGTTTCCTCGAACCACCATGTCATAGGCAGCAAAGTAATACTTCTCTTTAATCTCCATACGAGAGTCAAGCAGGTTGTCCCCAAGTGTGTGAAGTTTGGTGAACATCACCCTTAGATTGGTGATTTTAAGCATATCTATAAAACAGACAAAAATGATTAATGACTATTTAAAAACCAGTGGATAACAAAAAGCTGTCAGTATGTGAGTACTCTGGATTCGTGGACTATATGGGTCATGGATCCGAAAAGCTGGGTCCAAAACTCTGAAAATGACCTGAAAACATTTAGAAGATTATTGATGTGATTTAAAACTAAAAAAAAATGAGTTCAGTTAATTTACATTACCTCTCCCTCAGTAGATGGTTCAATGTCAGAATAGCGTGAGTCACAGATGACATCATCAACCTTCTTCATCGGACCGACGGAAATGTCGGGGAAGGACGTTTCACAGTCATAGGCAAAGTAACGATATGCCTTCCAGGTTTTCCCGAAGTCAGCCGAGCGCTCGATCATCATTGCAGCGGGTCGGAATGTCTTCAGGAAGGAGGGCCAGAGTAAAATAATGACAATGACAAACCCAACACAGAATCATCATCATTAAAAAAATAAAATAAATGGAACTTCTTTAACAGCTTGGCTAACATTTGAAATATGGCATTTGACAGTAGTTGACTGCAAGTAAACATATACACCTGTTGATCATACTAAGGTGTTGTATCCCAATTCAATTTGCAATAACTCACTTTGAAGGTCATGATGAGGTGAGTGAAGTGAAACTCTGCCTCCAGGTTCAGCTGTATTGTGACATTTTCCACACCTGTAAGCAGAGGACCAATAATCAGTTTTCATCATCTGAGCAACATCCTGATTGTTTGATCACCTGCATAATACAAGGGGCTAAACATCAGACACCGAGGGTTTATTTCTACTTCTGTTGAAAGTCCCTAACATGACATTGAGAAGTGAGACCAGGACTCAAAGGTGTAATCCAAGGCTCCTCTGCACTCCATCTTCCCAGATTACTGAATAAAGATTGTGGATGGTGCCTGCCTACTTCTATTAAGTAGACTAAGTGACTCATTGAAAAGGTGAAGTCTTTCCGTCGATCCATCCAACATCCTACAACACTTCAGTCGAGGTATCTATTTACAGCAATTACTTTTAGGGAAGACGTCTGATCACATATCTAAATAACACAAAAATGTTTGCTGTCTAAATGACCCATGATATCTTTTTATGCAGTGATAAAGCCAGGCTGGAAATATCAAATTTAGTAATGGGATTTGGGCCCAACACGTCTGCTCCACAGTCAGAGGTTTTCGAATCAAATTTCATCTCACTGTGTTTCTGTGCAGAGTTTGCATTTTCTTCCTGTGCTTGCATGGTTTTTAAAGTATCTACAAAACTTTACTTATTCTACATTTTAAGTTATAGCTAACAAAAAACACGAGAGCATCATGCTCCATTACATTGTGTCACTGTACAGATGGTTTTGGTTCCTGATTTCCTCCACACAAGGCATTCATGCCAAAAGCCTTCAATCTTTGTCTCATCAGACCACAGAATTCTGTCTGTAGTGCTTTGGAAGTGTCTCACGTTCCCTTGGGCAAACTCCAGCCAGGCCGCCCTTGACGAAGGAGTGGTTTTGCCTTGCTACCATATCAGGCTTGACGATGGACTGGTGCAGAGTATTTGTCCTTCTGGAAGGATTTTCTCTTTCTACAGAGGGATGCTAGGGTCCTTGGTCATCTCTCTAACCAAGACTCTTTCATTTATTTCAATCAATTTGATTTTTTTTACTGTAGTCTTCCTCACATCTGTACCTTGCGGCAGTCTACTGGCAATTGTTTTATCTACATGCTCAGTTTGTGCCCTTAAATTCATTGTTAACTGCATTGTTAACCCCTTCTGACCGATAGATGATTGCAGTGGACATGACATATTTGCATGTCTAAAGCAATGAAATGCATAATTTGGTTGACGTCCACACTTCTGGTTCATGATTGGATCCTGGCTAACCAATCACAATGGCAAGTTGATTTGCATGATGTTTATGTTAAAAATGTTACATAAAAGCTTGGTAAGTTTACAACACGTGACAGCCATACTATCCTGGCGTCCATTCTAACAAATAAAAACATGAGATACCCCCCCCTGCCCCCTCCAAAAAACAAACAAACAAAAAAACAATCCATGTTCTTATGTGGATAAAGAGTAAAAATCAGTCAACAAAAAAAAAGCCCAACAGAAAAAAAATGCAGGTCTGAAAGGGATAAACAGCACACCTTTTACATTTTCATTATGGAGCACAGTATTGTATAGAATTTTAAGGTAAAAAAAATAAAATAAAATAAGACAAAGAAGAACATTTTCATCAATTTGGAAAAAGCCTGTACCAAAATTTGGGAAACATGAAGTGCTGTGAATGCATTCCAGATGGATGCATTTGTACTTAACTGCAACTGAATGGTCAACTGATACGCCTGGATCTATAGATTAAACACGAAACAACATGCATGACTGGTGTTGACCTTTCTTTGTTGGTGTTTTTCTCACCATTCTCAGATTGCCACCAGGTCTTCAGTCTGTTTGGAGCAAATGTGGTAACGACATTCTCAATACGATGGTTCCCCGTCTGATTGGTTGCTTCACTGTAGGGGGTCGCTGAGTCACACACGAAACATTTTTTTTCCTCCTGACATAAGAGAAAAAACGAGGAAGAGTGGGTCAGAAAGAGAAAAGGCAAATAGGGCTTTATTAAGGGTGGAATTCCTCAGATTCTTGTCTTGTCTTTCCTTCTGTTTTCTTGGATGAATTCAGAGGAGATACATGTCATCATGATCCTGACCAAAGTTTAGCATTTGGTGAAACCAACCAAAACAACAGAAGAGAAAAAACAGGAGAAGAGTTTTCACCTATACCGAGGAGAATTTGACAAAACAGCCTCAGTGAGGTAAAGGCTTCACATTGCTAATAAACAGCATTTGGGCTCATGAGTCCAGAGCCAGACCGACCCTGTTCTAGAATGATGGACAAATTGGATGCAGAAAGGTAATAAGAGAGGCTAATTGAGTGATGCACACACACTACAGGCCTGTAGAAGTTGTGATCTGTGCCCTCTTCACTTGGTTATGTCTAGGCCAGTACTGCTTTTGTGCAAGGAAGAGTATCACCACACTTCAGCAACCATCTTCTCAAGGGACAATAAGCTAAACGAGGATATACAGGTATTGTCGTTGACTCGTTGTATAGCAGCTTAAACTTACTACACACTGAAAAAAAATCTAACACAAGCCATTAATGTCTAAATAGCTGGAAACGGACACGTAGTGATAATAGACTGAGCGCAAATTCATTAGTCATGACTGGAAAGTGAGGCACAAGAATGATGTCATACAAATGCGACTGTTGTTGTGTTACCGTTTTGAATACTTACATTAGCTTAGCAACAACAAATGTGCCAAATTTATAAAATAACATAATGGGGTAGATGCCACGGACTTCTGACTTCCAAGTTTCACACATCAACATCGTTTCCGGCCACTGATGGCCGCGTTTCAACACTCGCACCCCCACCCTTGCGTCCCCCCAACCGCGCGCTCCCGCCCATCGAGGGCGGCTCATCTCTATGAAATGCTTCGGACAACTGAGACAGACACATTACACACTCGCCTCCGTCAACGCAAAACCGGGGGGCACAAAGGCAGAAGCGCAAGAAATGGGACGCGTCGCAAACTGGAAACGGAAACAAAGCTGATGTGTGAAAACCACAAAGTCGGAGGTGCCGCCTCCTCCGTGTCATATACCCTATAAAAGGGGGGCAGGGCGGTTGGTATATTGTGTGATAAGGTGCAATGTCTAAGTCTGACCAGCAGAGGAAAGCATTCATGGTCTTACAAGGTGCTCTAAAGTAAAAAGCTTGCATCGTAAAAGCAAAGAAGAGCACATGCCATGTTGGAACAGTGGTGTGACAGCCAACATTATAAACAAATGTTATATTTTTGTGTTTTACAGATGAGTTAAAGCTTGAGACAAATCATTTTTGCTGCATATAATAAAAGTGGAGCAGAGAAAGATTGACTCTGATTGTCTGTCACACACATTTTCGCCATATTTTATTGAGTAAGTATGCTCACAGCTCATCGCACACTATCACACTGCACTAACTGTATCCTGACTGTTCTGTTATCTAAACTTTATTGAATAAAATTGTTTCTGTAATGTGAGAAGTATAACTCACTTTAGTGAAATACAGTACTGTAAATGCTGTAAGCTGACCGACCTTATACCTCTAAAATCGTAACTTTTCAGGAGACCCCAAAAACGACATGGTTTTTTTTTCAACCATTAACATTGCATCATCAAAGAGAACAAGCCATTTTCAACACTTTAGATTGGTCAATAATTTGTCAACATCAATGACAACCCACACATGTGGACTAATCAAAAACATAGATTTTTGGAAAAATCTGAAATTTGCCAAATCGGGACGTATGAGGTTTCGGCCCGACGCAAGCAATATATAGATTTTATACTCTATATAATCCATTTTTGCCATTATGGCACAGACACATTAAAGATGACAATGCAAAAAAAATCATCACACTCAAAGTGTGATGTCGTTGATATTTGTCAACTGTGGGCATGTGAAGCCCTTTGACACTCTTGTGTGATTAAGGGCTATATATATAAACTTGATTTGACTTGATTTTTTAGGATCCTGGCTCAGAAAGCATGAGACAATTTGATTCTAATCATGGATTGGGCTTTAAATGGTTAATATATCCAATGTGTTGGAAAACAAAAACACATTACACATTTTTCCATCATTGCACATTTTGATGAAAAGTTCATTAGACTGCGGATGGAACTAAATCAATTTCATGTTTATAAAAAGGAAGCCACTGTAACCAAATGTCGGTCCCAAAAAATGTAGTCCAATTATACATTACGGTAAATAAAACAATGTAATTCATTTGAAGCCTCTGTATTCAAATTATTTTTTTAAGTGACTCATTTCTTTACCGACTAATGCCAGCAAAGAAGTTGAGAAAGGCGGATGCTTGTTTCATATGCCTGAGCATTGTCAGACAGCAATAGATAACTTTCAGTGAGAAAACTCCACTGCAGAGTGTCCTAAAGCAGCTGGACAAACATCTGTCTCCTGTTATATCAGCACCTCCATATGGGGTGCGTGTGTGTGTCTGTGTGTGTGTTTGTGTGTTGGCAAGGGGGGTTATGGTCAACACAGGATGTGCTGCAGACTATAACCCCCACCCAGAGCCACACACTAAGTAATGCACAACAGGGAGTTTATTTTCTTACAAACATTCCATTCCATCAGTAGACAGGGGCCCTTCGAACAAAGCAAATCCAGCAGTTCAACTATGATACAGCTTGTATGTATGTATGTATGAAAGTTGTACATTGTAAGGTGTATTGCATTCCATTTCAATTACTGAAAATAAATTTGACCTATTGTTACGTTCTCTACATTTACTACGACAAAACTAGCAAGAACAATGAATGCCAGTTTGGGAGACAATGAGGTATAGGTGTTAGGTACAGTAGATGTAAAAAGTCACCAACCCACTGTTCAAGATCAAATGTTACCAGGTTTTATGATACAGAAAATGAGACTAAGATCATTTGAAAACGTTTTCTATCATTAATGGTAAATGGACTGCTTTGTACAGTATATAGCTCTTTTAACAACACCACATGGTGCCCAAAGCGCTTTACAATGCCTCACATTCACCTATTCACACACCAGTGCTCGACTGCTGCTATGCAGGGCGCTGCCAGGTCTACTGGGAGCAAATTGTGCTTCAGTGTCTTGCTCAAGGACACTCTGACATGGCCACCAGGGGTGTGGAACCTCACGAATGGGAGACGACCACTCTACCACTAAGCTATGCCGCCCCTGTTTGACCTCTAACCTGTGATACTCAATTGAGAGGGGAATGTTCACCCTCAGTTTCATCGGACCATACAACTCTTTTCACACTGCACTTACTTGTCAAGACACTGATCATTTTAATGATTTGTCACAATAATCAACGTACAAAGAATTTGTTTCTATTTGTGGTGTCAGGCGATTACATTTTTTAATCACAATTAATCGCATGACTTCAGTAGTGAACTCATGATTAATCGCACATTTTATATCTGTTTTAAATGTACAAGAAGATGTACAATAAAATATTTGCTCCAATTTTCATACTCTTAAAATAAAAGTGGAAAAAAATAAACTAATAGAAATATGTCTGCCTCCTTTAGTCATTGATTCAGTAATTTCATAATAATTCATAAAACTGAGTTAAAATTAAAAAGATGTACTGTACTGTGAAAAATGTGTTTGATATTGATTTGTGTTGAGGTTGTTTTTCTGCCTCTAGATGGCATATATGTAAGACGTTGACGACAGCCTAGTGCATTTTTTTTTTTTTTTTTTTCAGATTAAGAGCTATCTAATCTTTGACATGAAGTGGCGGCCGTGGCTCAGGGTGTAGAGACGGTTGTTCAGTAACCAGAAGGTTGGCTGTTTTTGGGCAAGGCACTTCACACACATTGCCTCCAGTGCTACTCACAATAGTCTATGGAAGGTGCGAATGTTTGGTGGTGGTTTTAGGGGGCTGTAGGTGCATACTGGCAGCCAAGCTTCCGTCAGCCTGCCCCAGGGCAGCTGTGGTTACTTAAGTTGCTTACCGCCACCAGTGTGAATGTGTGAGTGCATGAATAATGCAACCACTTTGGAGCGTATTTGAGTATCTGATTAGATAGAAAAGCGCAATAGAAATCCAATGCATCATTATTATTAAGTAACTTGTGAAATTTTGCACAATTTTAAAATTGTAAAATACAACTTGAACCCAGTTTCCACAAATATATGCATCATTATTAACTTTATTACTACTAGAATTTGGACGTGGATGTGTCTGCAATGTTGTGACTTGAATTCCCTCAGTACAAGCTGTCCAAGTAAGGAGCGGTCATTAATCGTGTGTTAAAAACTAGTGGTGTTAAGGAACTTTAAATTAACTCTAAATTAACGCACTCATTTTGACACCCCTATTTTCTAGAAATCTCTGGCAGTGTTAACACAAATGATCACTTCCAGTGCTTAAAGTGGGAAAAAATTACATAAAAAAGTGACTGTTGCCAGGTAAATTAGGCGTTAATGCTTATACCCCCACCCAGAGAGAAATATAATAAGAGGGTATTGTGGGCTCATGTGAAGTCCCGGTGTATAAACACAAGCTGATTCCAATCAACAGGATCGTTATCAGGGTTATGCAGAGCTTGCTGATGAACTGATCATATATCAGCTGTGTTGGATAAGGGAAACATCGAAAGCCTGCTGGACTCTGGCTCTCGAGGACCAAGTTTGCCCACCCCTGTGCTAGAGGCTCAAATTGAGAAGTACCGGTACTCTGTACCGCTGCTTACCGGCCCACTTAAAGCATTGATCACTTCAATAACATTCCTAGAAAATAACAATGTCCCATCACTGGTAAGCTATTTTTAGAACAGCCCCGCAGGCTAACTCATGTGGTGCTTGGGGTCTACCTGGTGCCCACTGGCACATGGTTGCCCCCTGATCTATGCATTTTATTACCTGCAAATGGCTGACAATGCAGAAGGGTTCGGGACGGTTTAGTCCACAGGTGGAGGTAGACAAAAGCTGGTGCGCTCGACCAATAAGAAGATCTCCTGTTGCTGGGTAACAGCTGCCCTCGGTGCAGACATCACTGAACTCTGGTAGGCTGATTTGATCCTGGCCTTGGCCTACCACAGGCCTAACTTGCTGGGCGAAGGTGAACGCCAGTAGACCTAAGAACAATATTTTTCTTTTACTGAAAATGATATTGGCTCCAAATATCGATGATCGGCCTCGTTGACTACTAATAATCTATATCTGTGGTGGGTCTGTAAAGAACGCATTGATCTCAACTATTGTATAATATGTTTACATTAACCGTTTAAAATACAGGTGCAATGATTATTTGACAACTAAGCGATTACCACATTAATCGATAATTATTTTTAATTATTGATTAATTGGTTTGAGACCTTGTTTATTTTTTAAATTATAATCCTCTGTATTTCAGCCTCTCAACAGTAAATATTCTCAGATTTCTGCAGTTTCCCTGGATAAAAGCAGACAGATTTTTTTGCGTTGAATCAAAACAAGAAATTTGTACACATCTGCTCTTTGGAAAACAATGATCAACATTTTGGCCTATTGTATTTCCTGACATGTTAAAGATCAAATCAGTAAATGCATCTCAGCCAGTTTATGTTTATGAATTTTCTGGTCAATTGGAAATAATGCTCTATTTTTAAATTAAGGTAACTGCAAAAAATAAAAAAGTCACATTCATTCATTGACAAACTAATCGTTAGGTGCAGCCCAATTTTAAACAGAGAGTAATTACATAGCTAGCTTTTATTCATCAAAAAATTAGGTGAGATTGACATGATTGAATAACATCAAATTAATAGGCCCTCTTTTGATATTCAGTAATGCGTTAATATGATAACGTTGAGAGGGAAAACATTTCATTACTGTAACAACTGTCCTGATTGCTTTTGCTATTGCGGCTTTTTTGTACAAAATCTTTCAGTTAGTCATTTCACACACTTAGATTTAATTTCAACGCAATTCATTGAGCCAAATACGAAAATACAAGCCGCCACAGTTCTCATAAATATTTTTTTAAAACAAAAGAAGCAACACATTTGACAATGTGCTGCATGTTGAGATAACTCGTATTAGTAGTTATTATTTCCTTGTAACAGATAATAATAATACAAATTTAAACACTTGAAGTTTCTCACCGCGAAGCAGGACGATTTGAAGACGCAGCATCTTTGTCTTCCCACAAATGAGAAAACTAACTTCCCACCTCTAAACCCGAGTCCGATCAGACCTGAACTCCCCCACATCGCCCCCGCCTTGAGAAAAGTAAGTCAACATAAGCCTGACAAGCAAGCATCCGGTCTGGCTTTCAAAATAAATTACGTTGTCAAGTATTTTATGTAAACTCCAACTTGTCGCCCTGACAAGGTTTTGACACTTACTTTTAGATATCAAGATGTGGATATCTTGTTATTTTATTGTTTAGTTTGTATGTTTATTTTATTTTGTTTAATTGGTGTTTATTTTTACAACTCAGTTTAGAACACCCCCCACATTCCTCAATGCCTCGACTCCCATCCTCACAGTAAAACCTCAGTAATCTCACCTGTGAGAACAAAGGAAGAGTGTCTATCTGGGTGGGGGATGTTTGAGAATGTGACCCCCCACCTGAACATCTGAAGGCTCAGTCAGTACCCGCTGCCTTGCTGTGTGGTGGGTAATTATAATGACTCTCAACTTGTAGTGGCCTGCAGAGCAGCCCTTTTAAAGTAGAGCCGCTCATCTGTTTGCAAAACGAACATTAGGAACACAGAGATCAACAATATGATAAAGCTTTTTAACACTAAATCTTCATCACAGAATCCCCTCTTATAAGCTCAACACATTTCATTGTATGATTTGCTTGGAGAAATAGGCTATACATAGGATTCAGAGGAGGGGTGGTTGGCTGATTGTTGGAGAGCTTCACTGTTGATTGAGATACCCTTTTGCAGATCAAAAACACCATAACCCCGTGCCACTTCACGACCACCATCTAAGTCAATTTTGTGTTCAATTTCACCAAAATTGTCCAAAATGTCCGTCCGGTAGAGTGGGGGTGGGGAATCATCTCCAATGTGAATGGAATGAGCAAAATGTTGTGAATTTCAAATGGGAACAATGTTAATGTGTAATGTTAAATGTGATAGAGGTAATGAATGGGGAATATTTGGGTGAAAAACATGAATTGTGGGAAAACTGTAAATTTTTGAATGAGAAAAATGAAAGCCTTGTAGGCGTACATTTTTGGAATACATTGAAGTTTAAAGGGTGAGAAATTAGATGAAAAAAATCACGAAAAATCTGAATTATTGTTTTTTTTGTGGGTATTTTAAGGGTGAAAATGTTACATTTATGGTAAGTGGGAATTTTTGGCAACAGTAGGAATAAGTGGAACAGTTTAAATTTGGATGTTTTTTTATCAAGCACTTTGAGTTGTTTCTTTGCATGAATGATAAGGTGCTATTATAAATAAAGTTGGCTTGACTTGACTTTTTGTTTGTGGGTATTTCACTGATGAATATGTTAAACTTAGGGTAGGCGGGAATTTTGGCCAACAGTAGGGATAAGATGAACAGTTCAAAGTTGGAATGGTATGGTATTGATTAAAAAACAACATAGAAAATAGGACGACAAGAAAACATGGTAATTATTATCTTTTTTTAGTGGGTGTTTAACCTTGTTGTTGTTTTGTTTTTTTTATAAATGGGATTTTTGGGTAAATGGGAATTTTGGGCATTGTGTGGTAAAAGCTGAACAGTTAAAAGATGGAATGCTTTGAATCTGTTTAAAAGGGTAGAAAAAGAGGAAAGAAAAGAAAACTTTTTGGGGGCATTTTAATGGTGAAAATGTTTAATTTATGGTAAGTGGGAATTTTTGGCATTGTTAGATAAAAGCTGAACAGTTTAAAGTTGGAGCTGTTTGATTCGGTGGAAAAATGTACAAATTAGATTTTTTTTTAGGATTTTTTTGCGGGTATTTTAATGTTGGAAATGTAAAATTTTTGGTAAGTTGAGAAAATCCTTCTCAAGTTCAAATTTCAACTGGGAAAGATGTAAATGTGTAATGTTGAATCTGCCATTGGAAATGGTTGGGGGATTTTGGGTGTTGAAAAACAGGGAATTGTAGGTAAACTGTGAATCTTTGGAATGATAAAAATGCAAGCCCTGTAGGTATAAAAAAATTAATAAAATTATACGTGGAAGGTGGAATGGTGAGAATTGGTCAAAGAACATGCAAGGAGTAGCAGGACAAAAAAGTGCAAGAAATAAAACAGAAGAAAGTGAATCGTGCGTGCAGAATAACATATGTGGGAAGGCCTCAGCTTTCACACAATGGTCAAGGTTATAAGTGTTGAGGGTAAATGGTAGGTTTTTGTTGATTAGCGTTGATACACCACTTGGTCTAATTGTTCAAACACAAAATGTGTAATCATCTCCTTTAAATTGATCATGTTCTTGTGATACATTAGGGGAGTTTTTTTTTTCCTAAAACACTACATCAGCCTTTATTTTTTTCCCATATGGCTGATTTGATTCTTTTTGAGTGTGTATATAAGCAATGTAGATTCAATATAATGAGAAAGGCGAAATTGTTATCATTTTGTCTTGATTTTGTAGAGAAAGGGAAGAGACAGTGTACCTGAGTGAACATCATGAAGAAAATTCACACCACTCATCTTTTGTTAGTTTTTTCCCCACAGGAAAACACTGTAGGATATGACACTTGCAACATATGCAGCTTGGTTTAATGTAAATTGTCTGTCCCCTCAAAAATACTAAAAATACAGGATTTCATGTGTAAACCACTGGCAACAAAAGTGAGTACACTTTTAGGTGTAGTGCCAATAGTTTTTGTATGACCACCAATACAGTGCATGAGGTTGCCTAGCGAATGCTTGTGGGGCCACCTAGTGGCCGCGGGTTCTAAAGCAAGTGCTCAAGTTGCTTGCAACAGGGGTGAGACAGCTTTTTCCGCCAAGGGTCAACAGAAAACTTTGACACCTTCACTTTTTAAATTTTGAACAGGCCAAAAGTCTATCAATTTACTAGGTAAATCAGAAAATATTTATTTGTTTATTTATTTTACATATATCATTTAATAACTATAACTATACATCACAGTTTTGTTGTTAAGGGTGATAAGGCAAATAATGTAATGACCTGTGTTTGTGTTGATTTGATTTGATTTTGGATTTGATTTTGTTTCGGATTTTGTCGTTTTCTCTGTGTTCATTCTGGCATGCCTTGTCTTACCTGTTCTCCAATGTCTTATTGAAAGCCTGCAGTTACACTCTAAAAAATGATTCATGACGTTAGTAGGTGCATCTTAAAATCAAGGTCTTTCTATGCATAAAAAAAAGTTTGTTCCATGAACACATTATGATCAATTGATAATTATTTTTAACAAGTTGGTCTAAATTAAAACAAAGAAATCAGTCTTAACTTAATAATATATTGATTCTGAACAGACATTTTTGCCCTGACTTAACTCAGGGGTGTATTTAATTTAGGACAATTTAAAAAATCTCTGAACCAGATGTTCCTGGACTGCAGGACAAACAAACACTTTTTTATTATTGATAAACAATGAAGACAGGAAATGTGACTCATATGATGAGATGCAATCAGTAAAATTGGAATGTAAAATATATGAGAATGAGAGTAGTACTTTAAACAGAACCATTATGAATAAAAGAATGGTGTTTGATAGCAGATGTTTTGGATGTTTCTTTTCTCCAACACACCAGGAGCTCATCAGCAAGCTCTGCATAAGCCTGCTAACGATCCTGTTCACTGGAACAGGTGCATTGGAGCAGGGAAACATCCTGCAGGACTCTGGCCCTCGAGGAGCGAGTTTGCCCACCACTGATATAAATACAATTCTTAGTTATGGTGCTAAAAATAGTTAAAAATAAATAAATAAATAATAATAATAATAAAACAAATATTGAATGGATGGATGCAAAGCAAGTCTGTTACTACTGCAAGGATAATTAACATCTAACATGAACAAATAAAAACATAATCATCCTTCTTGCTATTTGAATTGTGCCGCTTGGCCTGCTGGGAATTACAGCATCAACTTCCTCTTTTGCTGGAGTGTTTTAAGCATCTTTTGTGTGCATAAAAACAGGGATTTTTGTGTGTGCAAGATTTCATACTTCTATTTTGTACACTGTTATTATTTCGTCCATTTTTCTCCATGAGCTCGCTTATACCCACAACATTGTCAAACAGTTATGTCTTTTTGAGGCAGTTGTACAGTTTTGTCTACGGCTATTAAAATGTCAATGTGCAGTCATTTGCTCATTTCAATTAATCAATACCAAGTAGGGATGTAACGATATCCGAACATCATGATATGATATTGATGATATGAAAGTCATGATACAATAATTATCCTGATATTTTGGGGAGGTTGGAGATACAAAAAAGGTCATCCCATTATTGTAAAAAAGAAAAGAAAAAAAGAACTCATACTAAAAAAAAAACCACAATATTGTGCTTTTGTACATTACAGCAATGCATATAGACAACCTACAATCTCTAATAAGACTTAATATTGAGGCACTTATTTGCTAATGCACGCACACATTGAGTTCCTCCACATATTGACACGGTTCACAAGCATATTACGTTCCCCTTCATCTGACCATTAGCGGGGATTTCAAACATAGAAGGCCAAAACATGCCTTGTGAAAATTAAACAGCACAAAAAAAAAACGAACCACAAGAGGGTGCTAGAACTGCACCAATGGAAATCAACCTGACTTTTTTTTAAACAGATGTGCTGCTTTTAATATTGTGACATGACGACGATTTATTGTGGCAGATTTAATATTGTGCTATCACGATATTGTCACATTTATATTACTAAGTGGAGTGGAGCACCAGTAGTAGTGCTTGTTTCCCAATGCTGAGTTTCTGGGTTCGATCCCCAGCCCTTGTGACTGTGTCCCAAGTGTCTTTAACCAAGAGAAAGAACTTCCATTTCTTGACTTATCTGTAAGTGAACGATAAAGTAGAGTAGTTTTTGCATAGTTAAAATTGTGTTGGTTCAATTTAAGGCTTGTAGAATACAAAACAAATCATGTTCTCTGTACTAAAGCATTACATTTTCCTAACTAGAGAAGTTTTGTTGCATTGGCTAAGTTAGAATAACTTCAAAAGATACAAATTGTTACCTCAATTTATGAAGTTGGTCCAGCACTATTTTTTACAGTATATAATTAAATGGAGTGGTGTCATACAATGAAAATGAAGTTGGTTCAACTTAATGAAGAGTCTAGCGTGCAAAACAAATTATGTTTTTTGTACTAAAGGAATCTTGTGACATTTGCACAATTGCGGCTGAGTTGAAAGAACGTAATATGCAGGCAAATAAATTGTAACCTAATTTTTCATGTTGAGTCAACTTTTCAGTTTTTAGACTAGTGTACCCTCTTAACGAGGACAAGAAAGTTAGATCATGTTACCCTGAAACAAATCAACTTACATTGGCTCCTACACTCCACTTGAGATGTGAACTTAGAGTTTTAAGGTTTTTTTTTTTTTTTTTTTTTTTTTTACTTTTCAAAAAATACAGTATTACATGGCTTGACACCTTCCTATCTTGCAGTAGTGGTACCATGTGTTCTGTCCCGAAACCTTCGTTCTCCACACACTGGTCTTTTGGTGATCCGTAGAGCCAAAAAGAAGTCGGCAGGTGCTTGAGTGTTTTCTATTCTGTCTTCAGTAAATTAAAATCTCAATTAAAGACTTACTTTTATCCTTTTCTTTTTGTTAAAACACATGTAGAAGGCCTGTTTTACTACCTCTTCGTTACTCTCCTGCTTTGAGAAGGTGCTAGCCTGGGTGACAATGACCAAATCTGCTGCTGCTGCTGCTATATGGATTCTACACCGGGGTAAGATCAGAGATGGGCCACTTTCCCAAAGGCATCTTCCTGCACGATTCATCTTACTGACGTAAATGGATTTCTTTTCTTCTTAACATTATATAGCACCACATTATGTGTTAATTGTTGCCCCACATTCACTTGACTTGACTAATTACTAGCCAAAAGTGCTGAGGTTGAAGTTATTGAGCTGGTGAAAGCTTGTTTGTCTGTAGAGTCCACCAATTCATTAGTGTCATCTGTTGTGATATGTCAGAGGGTGCTAACCTTTATTTTTAAATGTGCTGAAGTCATTAGTCAAGTCAGTGTGATATAAAGTTGCTAAATATCAATAAACAGTACATTTGTCTACCAGCCTTTGGTTTATGACTAAAATTGAAAGTAACATTCCATGTTTGTAATATGACAGATACTACTTGTTTTGGATTCAGGGGATTAATTAAAGAATGTATTTTGTTGTTTTCCCCAGTGTGAACAGTCCCAAGTAATTAGAGACTTAGTAATGATTAACTCCTTGTGAAGAATATGAGAGCTCATTCCAGGCAATCATTGGCTATTTAAGACGATCTACTTTCAAAGGGTTCTATTTAGCAAAGGGGATCCATTCATGACAGGAAACTATCACATCGATGAGAGATTAAGTGTATGTCCGTCTATTCTTAAACCTTGTGAGTCTCTGAACATATCAGTGCAGGCAGAGTGGATTTAAAGAAAGGTTGTTTATTTTAAGCAACACACACAGACCCAACAGTGATTACTTAAAAGAAGCCAGTGTCTTCTTTCCCTGAATGATCATTTTAAATCCTGTGGTTGGCTGTTTCAATCTGTTAAGCCTTTGGAAATGATTGAACTATGAGACACATGTTTAGGCACTTTGGAAATGTAATGACTAAGACACCAGTTCAAACACAAGGCAGAAGCAGTGTCTGATTATATTTGAGCTTATTTTAGTGTATTGACCTTTTCTTTTCATATGGGGCCCAGAGAGACAGTTTTTTAAAACATTATTTTACACCCTGAACTCAAAAAAAAAAAAAAAAAAAATCACTTCAATAACATAACTAGAGTCTGGTCCAGACTTTCTCGGAGCTGTCTGTCCTTCTGTCTGTCTGTCTAGAAGAGAATTATTAGTGAGGTGAGACCAGAGGTCATTCAATAAGGGGATAATTATTTCCACACAACAAATCGACATTGTTTACAATTCAGGCTGTAGTGGAAATATCAATTACAAATTGAATTTATAAATTTCCTACAACAAAGGCAGGGTTGGACTGACCATCTGGCATAAAAGTCAGATGCCCAGCGGGCTGGCGTCTTTTGGGGCCAATGCAGTGCTATTTACAGTCATGATTATTTTCCTCCATTTTACCTCCAAAGACCGGTGTCGGTACCAGATGTGATCGGGCTGCCAGATCATAACGGGGTCGCCTAACGAACACGTCACGCTACAGGATTAGATGGAAATGATCCAGTTGACGTCAAACATTGGAAAGAAAACAATAAAGATGTCATTTAAATAATAACAAAATGTATGGACTGAAATTGTAAAAACGTAAATAAACCTGAATAAATAATAAAAATTAATAAAATAGATTGAATAAATGATAAATACACAAATTGCCTCAGATGTGGCAAATATTGTCAGTTTTGATTGTAAATGTGTTCCTATTGTTATTAAGCCTGTTTTTGTGATGTATTGTGATTTGTGGACAGCTAAAAAAGAAACCAAACCAAAGTGAACACATCTGAATCACGCATTTCGTTCTATTCGTCTATTTTATTATTTCTTCAATCATAAAGTATCATACTTTTGTATTATGTTTATTTACGTTTTTACAATTTTAGTCCATACATTTTGTTATTTAAATTACATCTTTAATATTTTATTTCCAATGTTTTGACATCAACCAACATTTTTTTTCCCATATAATTCTATTGAACAATCTAAACTGACAATTTCCAGCCAATCCTGTAGCTTGATGTCATCTGCAGGCGACCCCGATACAAACTGGCAGACGATCACATCTGGTACTGACACCGGCCCACAATTTAGAGGGGCAGCCCATTAATCCATTTACAATTTAGACAGAAAACTGAATCAATCAACATTAGTGGTAGATACGTTGTAATCACGAGTCGTGTGGGCCATTGGGACCGGACTAAGTCGAAATGCCAGGGCTGATTTTTTTTCTGCCAGTTCAGCCATGAACTAAGGTACCTTACAAAGTAGCCTACAAGTTTCCCAACATTCTGTTTTATTTCTGGCAGCTCACATTTGAAGTGGATACAAAGTCTACACACTCCTGCTTAAAGGTTTTTGTGATATAAAAAAACAAACAAAGACAAATAATTTGAGCAATTCAGAAGACCTCATGACTTGGATTTATCTGTGCTCAGAATTGACCAAATCACATTCAAACTCATGTTTGTGCTTAAAGACTGTCCAGACAACAGGAAGAGCTTTGGGTACATGTTTCTTTGGCTTCCCCAGCATTTTTAAAGATCTTGTGCTTTTTAAAAAAATATATTCTTCTCTGGCTATGACGTTGGTGGCCTGTCTTCCTGCTTCCTCATCCACCTGCTGCCAGAGGTCATCTAAAAAAACAAACAAAAAAACTAATCAGTACATTTGCAAGCAAATTAATGCACAAATAACTGAACAACATGCCTGAAGTGGTTGTGAAGAAGGACCAAGCTGCGTGTGGTTCCGTTGATGTGCACCCTATTGCAGTCACATTTTCAGATTTCAGTCTATTGACTGACTGGAACTTTGAGATCTAAGTGAGATTTGGGGTCTAGAATTGTTGATGTGGTCAACTCAATAACTTTGGATGGGAATCAGTATGACCTGTGAAGGTGTATTGCTGCCTGTGTGTGTAAATTGGAAGCGTTACCCTCTAATGCATGAGACGGCATTTTCATCATGGGCATGACCTTTGATCCTGAAACTCTTTTCTCCACTTTAGCTTATTGGAAAGGGAAAAGCACAAGTGTTTCCCTTATGATGGTTAACTCATCAGCGGTAGTTAGAGGCACTGTATGTCTGTTTTTAGTGAGGCAAGAGGCACTGTATGTCTGTTTTTAGTGAGGCAATAGATACCCACACGGGTTCCTTGTCATCGTTGAACTTTGCCAGCAGTTGATATGTGTTGTTCCAACGTGTTGCTACCACATTGATAGCTTTCATGTTTGTTTTGTTTTGCTTTCTGTTGCTTCAATTAAGCAATCTTCTCTTTTGCTGTGGTGTAATCTTAAGTATGTTAAAAATCGTCTAGATTTACATCTGATTATTTTATAAGTGTAGGGGCTATGATAAAATGACCCTCCCCCCCCCCCCTAATTTAGTGTGCAATGCAGATTAAATGCCAAATTTAGTTTTTTTGTAAATGAAGTCAGGTTTTATGCTGCGATCACAACCTAAACGTCACTGTTTTGTCATTTATTATACACCTTTCGTCTTGAGCCAATTATCCAGCAGTGCAACTTTGAAAAGTGTTGCATTCCCAACACAGATGTACACGCCTGTATATTTTTATTAATTTAGTGACAGCTAAGAGCCAAGCCTTCGCGTTCTCAGATGTCCACGTAAGATCACTTATTTCTTTTACAGTCTGAAAATGTCATCAAGTGGAACCAAAAGCAAGTCAATTTATTTAGATTAGATATTAAATGAACTAAATATATTAATATCTTATCTAGACTTCTTTTCTATATATACAAATATAAGATTTGTATATATAAAAAAACAACAGATTTGAAATCTGCCTTGTTGGCAAAACATGTGATGGTTTAAGGACCTGAAGCAGTTCCCCTTCATTCTGAACAATGCAGTCCTTGACAAATAATTCAGAATTGCTTGGTAATATTTCATCATAAAAAAAAATTGTGTGTTTTTTTTTTTCAGTCTCTGATTAAGGGGCGTGTCCTCCTGCGCCGCACCTGTTCCACATTCACAATCAACGCTTTATAAGGACTGGAACTGCCGACACTCCCTGTCGGTGTATTGCCCTTGCTGCGTCCAAGTGCTTAATTCTGACTTTGTGCTTCCAAATTTATGTTTCTAGTTGTGTTCCTTGTTTCCCAGACATTACGTGAGCCTTTTTTGATCTGTAGTTTTATGTTTGCCTCCTCGTCTTTTTTCCTGAGTGATTGTTCTCCACGCGTTGTCGTTTCTGCTCCGTAATTTTCTGTTTGCCTCAGCTTTACACTTGTTTGTTTTCCACGTCGCCTTTAGTTTGTATTTGTTTTCCTTATTTGCGTTATGCGGTTTTATAGCCTTCGGGTGTATTTTTTGTTAGTTCCTTGCCATGTCGGCAAGTGGCACTTGTTAGCAGTTTTTCTCCTGGCTTCGTCCAGCGCTTTTTGTTGTAATTTTCCCCTGTGTACAAAAAAAATTGAAAAAAAAAGCGTTTGTGGGATCCACTATCCGGTGTTTTCGGAATTCTTAATATTTGAACAAATGACTAAAAATAAGTAAAATTATTTAAGAAATTTAAGTTTTTGTCAATGCATTCACATGTTTACAATTGACTAAAAGAGCAGGAAATTAAATTATTGCGGTTGGGTGTTTTTCATGTCCGGACCCCGGTCAATTGGGCTGATCGGGTTAATGGACATCTTGCCAATTTAGTTAGGGACCCGTGGGCTATAGAGGAGGAAAAAAAATGAAGGATGCTAGGGCTACTTTTTTCCCCCAACTTTAATTTGTCAAGCACACCAAAAATCAGTGAATCAAGAATTGCATATTGTTTATATATTAGTTTTTTTTTTTTGCTTTTGTTTTAAAGAAAAAAAAACTACCTGAACAGCTTTATATAGGGCAATTAATTTAGGATTTTACTATTACTACTACTTAATAAATTTACATTAACTTAAAAGAATTACACTGGCTATAGCAGCCGTAAACAACACCGTTCAATTTTTAGCATCGCAGCTCAGACGTTAACAAGGCAATTAAGCGCGCGGCAAACGAAGTTACGTGAGCTACAAACATGTATAACACACATTGAACCACAGATATAGGTGATATTACTCTCAACAATAAGTGTTTGTTTGTTTTTAAGAAAGAAAAAAAAGATGGATGAGTTAAATAATTTTCTATCTAACAGTGTCCCCAAATGACTGCAGTTCAATTGAGGTGTTATGTGGTCTCAAACGTTTTTCACTGAATTGATTTTTTTTAGAATGAGTCAGATGATTCTATGCATGTGTCATCTTTATCCATCCAAGCGTATCTTCTGCACCCTCCTTTCTAACACCATTTGCCCACTTGTCTTCCTCCAATACATGTACTTCCTCTTACTCTCTGCTGTATTCTAATTCACTATCTCTGCTTTGGATGTGTCCAAACCGTGTAAACATGGTCTTTATGACGCTCTCTCTAAAACATCAAACCTTGGGTCTACCTCTGATGAGCTCATTTCTAATCCAAAAGAGAACCTCACCATCTTAATTTCCACCACCTCCAGCTCTGCTTCCTGATTTATTATAGTGCCACTGTCTCTAAATTGTACATGACTGGCCTCACTTATAAACCTCCTTTTCATCTTTGCTTTGCAGAGACACCTCTCTCACATATCACTGGAAACTTTCCTTAACCTTTTCCAACCTACTCTGTTTGAATACATTTCTTCATTCCTTACTGTTAACCCTAAGGTTTTAAAGTATCTCTTCTCCCATTGGCTTGATTCTTCCCTTTTCATTCCTCTCATGCACACATATTCTGTCATGGTCATTCCTCTCGTTTCCAGCGCATGTCTCCAACTTGCTAATGTTCCTCTGCCTGCTCTCTCTTCCCATCATCGGCGATCATGCTCCATCGGGATTGCAATCGAACCTCATCTGTCAGCCTATCCATCACTTTGGCAAAGAGGATCCGTGTTGCAGTCTCACCTCCGCTTTGAACTCCTCCATCACACCAGCGTGAGTGACTGCTCCTCTAGACAGGAGATGGCAAAGTAGGCGAGAGAGTGCTGGCACAGCCTTGGAGTGAGACTTAATAGTTCGTCTGCAAAAAAGGTGTCAATGCAATATCATCGACAAAAGAGAAGATCAAGTGAGGTGGGTGTCGTCCTATTTATGTCGCTGGTCAGTATTAAATATGTTGGTTCACATTGCACAAAATATGCTTCAACAAGCAATTGGGAACCAATCAGTCATGCAGCCCAACATGATTGTCTTTTTTTAATGTATGTTTTTTACATTTAAATTGATACTGAAATGGATTTTCACACATTCAGTTTCAATGTTCTCCTTGTTTCCCCTCATTTATAGAGGTCATTGCCAGCTAGATACAGTTGCTCTTGCTTGAAATAGATTTTGGTGTAACTCAGTCCTGACTGAAAATACTTCTACTTCATCACTTGAATTGGATCCTATTCAGCTGGATTAGATACAATGGCATGTGGGTCAGCTTTGAACAGAGCCAGGAAGCATAGTACAAAGCTAAGTAAAGAAGTTTATTTATTGTTAGGTAGTGAAAAACATTGTGTACAACTTGTGTGTGCATGTGGGTGTGGGGGTTAATGGAATAGTAATGAGCTGGGGAGTTTATTTCGAGTGTCTAGAGCGAGCAAGATGGAGTAGTTCCCTCTTATGATGCATATTTACTTATGGTCGATATGTAGTTTTAGAAAAGTCATGGAAATATTGCTGATGGCAAGCTAGCAGCAGGTGTGTTTGTGCACGAAAGTGTCAGCTTAGTGCAACACTTCACCAAAAAATTATATTGTGCAAAGGAGGAGGCACAATTAACATGGTCAACATCTCCAAAGACATCGGTCTCTTTATTTGTGGCCAATGCAAATCTAGTCTAATGTGTGGTCCAACTGTGGAGTTACCTCTCTTTTGATATTTTTGCAAAGGTAAGCAGCTAGAAATGGGCTTTTTGTGCCATTGTGGGCGTGAACATACACAGGACTAGCTTCAATGCCTCTTAAATTCGGTAAACACAGTCTTTGACATGGCAGAAGCAGAAACTGACTTACTGGAGTCTATGCAGAAGATTGAAACACACATCCATCCATCCATCCATTTTCTTGACCGCTTTTCCTCACAAGGGTCGCGGGGCTGCTGGAGCCTATCCCAGCTGGCTTCGGGCAGTAGGCGGGGTACACCCTGAACTGGTTGCCAGCCAATCGCAGGGCACACAGAGACAAACAACCATCCACACTCACAATCACACCTATGGACAATTTGGAGTGTTCAATCAACCTGCCATGCATGTCTTTGGAATGTGGGAGGAAACCGGAGTACCCGGTGAAAACCCACGCAAGCACGGGGAGAACATGCAAACTCCACCCAGGAAGGCCGAAGCCCGGACTCGATCTCACGTCCTCTGCACTGGGAGGCGGACGTGCTAACCAGTCAACCACCGTGCTGCCTGAAACACACAAAGTACCTTTTATAAGGAATTAATAATCTATTTCTACAGTGATTCAGAGTTCTGTGCTTGCTGTTATATTCATGAATGCACTTGCCTGCACCTCGATCAAATACACCGAAATGGCATTGCACAAATTGTGCCACAACTTAGACCTGGTTCCAGCAGGCATAAAGTTGAGTCTACTTTCAGCCAACAAATTGGCAGGTATGAGGAGGAGGCATGTAAAAGAAAACACCCTCCGTCTGGCGGAACACCTAGCACGGCCTTCCAACTTCCCAAAAACACAACAAATAAGGCTTGCGCTGGCAGAAAAATCCAGATGTGCCAGTTTTTATGCACCAGTATATGTGCGCTTTCTAAGAATATAGAGTTCATAGTACTGTACAGGGAGTCCTCGAGTTACATCGTACGGGACCTATGTCGTTTTGACTTTACGGCGCCCGTGCCTCGTCCGTAGCGCCTTGTTTTTCGTTAATTTCCCGCAGTAATCACGCCATTTTTAAAGTTGTGTTGTTGTTACCTCCAGCAACGGACGTGCATCAGCAGGTCGGCTCGCCATCAGGCGCTTCACCATTCCGTGTTTAAGTTTCCATTAGCTCCGCTCTGCCGTCCGTCAGCAATGAATGTCCATGCGGAAATACAAATTATTGGTTCAGGCTCTTCCAGGGCAAGCAAATATGTTTATTAAAATTACTGTACCAAGTATTTTGATGTAAATATAGACTTTAACAGGGAAATGCGACTTAAGTCAAAATTCGGGTTACATCGCCAGGGTAGGAACGGAACTCCGCCGTAACTTAAGGACTCCCTGTATAACTGTAATGCCGTGTCCTGTCTTTGACCCCGATCCACTGAAGTCAGAATCAGGTGAGTAAAACAATAAAATATGTCCATGTTAAAGTGTGTTTACACACTGTGTCATCAAAGAGCACAGTGACGATTGTCACCTTTTTAATAGGCAGATTGAAGGCCGACAAGTTTGAAGATATAAGTGACGCTTAGAGGACTCACCTTGGTTGAACATGTCCCTACAGTATAGTCATTTCGATCTTTCCTGGGACTACCATCATTTGTTTATTTCTTCTTCTTCTGCTTTTTTATCTTCTTCTTATTATTATTATTATCATCATTATTAACTCTTTTATTGCCAAAAACATTAAATGACGTTTAGTAAAAACCTACGGAGGGCCGCCAAGGACGTTAAAAGACGTTCTCCAATTTTTTGGGGGGGAAACGGGTGGAGGAAAGCCTTGGCCAGCTGTGGCGAAAGTTTCAAGCAGATCTAGTTAGCCTAATGACTATTTTTGGCCCCTAGATGGCAGCGATGACTCTCTTTTGACAAGATTGGGTAGGCGTCAGTAGAAGACGTGAGGCGGAGATAGAGGGGACAATGGCTGGGGATGGGAAGCGAAAATGGCGACCGGTTGCAAGCAGCTCACGCTTGAGCATTTCTTTCAAATACGAAAAGCATCGACCAGTGCTAAAGAGCACATTGATGACGACGATGATCATCATCGCTGATGATGATGGTGACTCCGAGGTTGGAAGCGTTGACGCGGCTGTAGAAGACGTGAGGCGGAGCTAGATGGCTGAGGAAGCGAACAATGGCGACCGGTTGCAAGCAGTTCATCGACCAATGCTAAAGAGCACAGTGATGACGACGATGAGGATGATGGTGGCTCCGAGGTTGACGCCGAAGTTGGAAGCGTTGACGCCGAAGTTGGAAACGTTGACGCGACGGCTATGACCACGTCATAAAGCCTCACCTGCTAGCGATGCTAACACCGGAAAACGCGGAACACAACCGAGCACGCTCAGGCGGACGTTCAATCGGACGACGAAGAGTGCCCCGAGTCCAATGCATATTCATCGGGTACAGTCTGCTACTTGCTATTCCCCGGAAAAATAGGCCGTCAAAAAAGTGTAACGTCTGCACGCGAAAGGGGCAATCGCAGTGAAACGAATCTGATGTGCAAATCCTGCTCCGTCTCCTTGCACGCAGGGGAGTGTTACAAAAAGAAAAACTGTATTTGAAACATCCACATAATTGTAAATAGTACCACAGTTGCACACATTTGTAAATAGTTTGCGAAATTGTTTTGTCAAATTGTTACACTGTTGAATGGAAATAAACGTATTTTGCAATCTAAAAACACTTTTTCATTGTTGGTGGTAGAGTTTTACAGAAGTAAAGCACTATTTAGGTGTTTGTGGCATCATTCATGGACAAAAAGAAGTGTACAATTCACTAGAGTGCATGAAATAACATCGTTTCACAAAAAGCTTGTTTTCTCCGTTTTTTGTTTCAAAACAGAGCATTTCAGTGAAACTAACCATTTTCTATTGTTGACTACTGACAAACGGAATGAGGTAGAAACAAACTTTTTTTTCTGATGAAAGATGAGAGTTCAATCTTTCATTTGGTAGTATGTGTGTTTCCATAGTCAAAATACAAAATTTTCTGTGGACCTTGAAAGATCAGTCAAAATGCTTAAATGGGCTGGCACTGGCGGCATCCCTTTTCTGAAAACGTCTGGCAGTCAAAGAGTTAATTATTATTATCATCATTATTATCATCATCATCCTTATTATTATCCATCCATCCATCCATCCATTTTCTTGACCGCTTTTTCCTCACAAGGGTCGCGGGGGTGCTGGAGCCTATCCCAGCTGGCTTCGGGCAGTAGGCAGGGTACACCCTGAACTGGTTGCCAGCCAATCGCAGGGCACACAGAGACGAACAACCATACTCACAATCACACCTATGGACAATTTGGAGTGTTCAATTAACCTGCCATGCATGTCTTTGGAATGTGGGAGGAAACCGGAGTACCCGGTGAAAACCCACGCAAGCACGGGGAGAACATGCAAACTCCACCCAGGAAGGCCGAAGCCCGGACTCGATCTCACGTCCTCAGCACTGGGAGGCGGACGTGCTAACCAGTCAGCCACCGTGCTGCCCCTTATTATTATTATTATTATTATTATTATTATTATTATTATTATTATTATTATTATTATTATTATTATTATTATTATTATTATTATTATTAGCTCTTTGTTTCCATTAACACAGGGGTACCAACAAATTTGTCCGTGTGGATGAACTTTCCTCCCTTTGTACTATTTTGGTTGGTCTAACGTTACATACCCTGGAACATTATTCTACTTCTGAAGGAACAATTTTAGTACAGTAAAACATTTTTGAGCCTTCATTTTTGGGAGCAACACGAGGCAGTCAAATTATGTGATTAAAAAAAAAGGACTGGTTGATATCTGATGGTATATAATTTATCTGTTTCCAAAGTTGTGCAGTATAATAGCAATATGAATGCATTGATATCTACAATGTTTCAGAGGATTTGATGCTTGTTGTTAAAATATGTATGAATAAAATTTCTGTGTCCCCAACACATCTGTGGAGCTTGGCTATAGTCAATTAGGAAGAGACTGTTCTCATTTGTCAAGAAATACTACCTACACCAAGGTAAAAATGTTCATTGAATATGTCAGCTCTTCAAAATCCTTGAAAGCTTGGGCTGAAAGTTTGTCTGACTCCAAATAGGACGGAGAACAGCTCCTAAAGTTATCCATCAGCTGTGTGTGTAATATGAGCTTGTATTGATAGTCTCTACATATGTCACGGCATACATGGTTAAAATAGCCTTTTCCATAAGGGCTCCCTACTACAAAGGCATACTGACCATCTCATTACAAATGAACAATAAAGACAAAGCCATTAGGACTCAAATAGACAGTTACGTGAATGTAAGAGCTCAGACAGTTATTTTATTGTCTTACTATCTTGTAATTCTAAAAAAAAGAAAGCATCACTTCGACCAGCCTTTCAGTCAGACCATAAGCATTAGTGATGAATTGATTTTTGAAGTTGAAGCTATCGAAAAACTATATTACATAACTTTCCTCAGTTTTAATCATTACAAATTTTAAAAAAGTATATATACCACACAGTATAAACTAAGAGTAAGTAAAGTAAAAGTGATGCATGCAGTAATATATTTTCATCATCTACATCTACAGTGATTGGGATTGTACAGTTACAGACTCAGACAAGATTTTGGAGGCTTCCCCGCCCTTGATCATTTTTGTCCTCCCCAATAGCAACTAAAAAAAAAAAATCTAATGATGGTCGAATGGTAAAAATAATAATATGAATGCATTGATTTCTACAACGTTTCAAAGGGTTTGATGCTTGTTGTTGAAATATGTATGAATAAATGTCTGTACCACCACACATCTGTGGAGCTCGTGATCTGCCACAAATAAGAATGTGGCACGTTTGTAACAGTACTTGTTGTATCACTATGGTTTTGCAATACCATTAAAAAGGGTATTGAAATGGTAAAGAATAAGAGCACGCAGCAGTTGTCTTCACTTGTCTGTATTGAATCGACATGACATCACATTGACATCAATACAACATAGCAATAACTAGTTTACCCTATAAAATATAATTAATATTTCAATCTCAATTCCTGTACATTAATAAATGAATCTAAATAATAACATATACCTCTAACATTACCTGGTACTTGCTGACAACGCTTTTACATTCTAAACTCGTGAGTTCTAAAGATGACGCAGCACCAATTGTACCCAACGACGCAACCACGAGGTCGCCTACCGCTAGCTAAAACCCACTCGAGTTAGCCGTTACCATTTCTAAAACAACCTTAATAAAACGTAATTACAGTCTTTATATTTACATAACCAAACAAATCATAGCGACTAGATTTCACATATTCTAGTTGTATTAATAGTGTTCTGTGGTGAATACCTTAAATAGGGGATAGAAACGGGAAAGAATAAGAGCACACAGCTGTTGTCTTCACCCGTCAATATAGAATGAAGAGCAGACGCAAGAGATGCGCGGTTCCCCACTTGCTCTCAAGACATCACCAGCAGATCGCAGAGCGATCTATCTCAACACACACACCCACAAAAAACAGTGTCATCGTTTAGCAATTCTTTGACAGTTAGAAAAATATGAAACATTGTTAGAAAAAAACACAAAAACAATACAATAAAGCCTACTGAAAGACATTCAGCTAAGGTGATTTAGCTCAGATCCAAAATTGATTGACAGTTTTGCTGTGATTTCTTTTTGTAATCCCCATGGAGTTATGTCCCAAGCGTACTGCAAAACTGTTCCAGCATGAAAAGGTATACAGATCTATTATTCAGTATGATCTTACATTTGAACAGGACAGTTAAAAAAAATCCAAAAGCTAAGTAAAAATAAACACCTGAGATAATGTGGTTGCACACAACACGTGTGCACACACAATGTAGCTGTCATGTTCCTGTTTTCTGTCTTTCTGCTGTTTTTTTTCTCCTCACTACTGTTTCCTGGGTGAATGCTGGTGGGCGGAGCCTCATGTGGCCCACCTGCTGGCCATGGCTATCAGCAGGGTATTAGTGTCGGATTATTATATTGCATTGCTCACTCCCGTTGTCTGCGTAACATGTTCCTGTTTTTGTGTTCTACTACTTGTAGTACTTACTTATTGTATTTGGTACCCTACTTAAGTACTTTTTGTATTCATTTATTTATTTACTTGCTAGATCCTAGTTTATCTTGCGTTAATTAGATTTGGATTAGTTTTCCTTTTATGGTTGTGGCTTCATCCACTTCTTTGTTGTGTTTTTTATTTGTATTTGTAGTGTTTGGTTCGGTCATTTAAACTTTTGGACGCTCGTATTGTCTGCCTTTTTATCCTAAATTCAGGCCCCGTCCAGACGGAGTTCTTCAAACAAATCTCGTACACACAAGAGCATTTCAAGACTTGCGTGTGTCCAAAAGAAGACGCTGAGGACGTTTAACGGCTGTAATGCATATGCCAAGTCTGGAGTGGCGCTGTAGCACAGCCACAGGGAGTTAAAGGAAAGCGTAGAAGAAGAGTCAGCGAAGGAGACGGACACTTTTTGTTGTAACTTTATTGCAATCTACAGAACAAACATGGCTTTGCATGTATCGATAACAACATGAAAAAGACAAACACAGGAGAAGTGACAATGGCGGTTGATTCAAGTACAACACCGCTTGTTGAACGTGGGAATAAAGAAGCAAAATATTTTGCTGCATAAGCAAACTAAGGAGGCTGCGCAAAACGACTACGACACGGCTATCTGCCATTGTTGTTGACAGATTCGCGCGCAGTCATATGAGAATTTGCGACCATTACGTCATCACTGGAGGAGTATCCTGCATATGGTGTCCAGACGGATGCGTACGGGTCACGTTTTAAATTTTTTCCACTCTGGAGCCCGGTTTCAAAACTGATCGTTTTTAAGCTCCAAAACCGCGTCATCGTGTGGACGAACGGCCTAAACGGTAAGAAACTTGTGAGGATACATTGAAACTGCCTTTTGTGTGGGCGGGGGCCCCAGTTTGATGGGTCGTACAGTTGCTGAGCTCATAATTAAGCAATCACATTTAAATGTGTGTCAGAACACACCTGTCACCATTCAAAGTGCCTTTCATCAACCCCAAATAAAGTTCAGGTGTTCTCTGACTTTTTTATTTTTTTTTGGGGGGGGGGGGTGCTAGAAGACAGCTAGAGATGGATAGATTTTTATCTTATAACAGCAAATAATGCATTTGTTTTTATTTCCTTATTTCATCCTGCTCCTCTCAGTTTCCCCTTTTTCTTTTTGTTTTTCTTCAAGTTAAATGTCACATTTGTTCAACAGAACAAAAGCACACCCTCAGTGACGGCATTGCAGAACAAACCACACACACCGCACTGAGAGCCCAGCCATGACAAATATGTCTTTCATTAATTAATTTTTTTATGCAAATATTCAATTGTTAAATCTTTCAAGGAAGGGTCCCCATCACTAGTTATACAACAATTTTCACATTATTTCACTTCTCTTTCAGCATTTCTTTTATGGCCAAATATAGGTCCTCTCCTTTCGTATGTCTTTTCAAAGCTGTCAAAAATGCCCTCTATAAATGTTTTATTCTCCTCGTGATAGAATCGGACCAAAAGCTGAGGATTGTCACATACATAATCAATGTATATGACTGATGCGTATAGTAAGAATCGATGGTGATGGTTTACTAATAAGCCATGGCTTCTACCCGTCAGCCCTTCTTTCGGATGTCAATGTTGCAAATGGTATGATGTGATTGATGTAACCTGTAATAATGTGTCCGAAAGGAAAAAATTAATAAAACAAATAAAACAAAACATTCGTTGATTGATTCATCTACAGCCAACGCAATGCACCGGGTACGTTGGATGGCGCTGTCCATTTGGGGATGCACATCCTCCGAGAGCAGGTCTGCTCATTATTGTTGCTTCCAAACATTTTTCGACCTTTCTGGAGTCAGCAAAATGTTTTTTGTGTTGCGGCCAAAATCCAAATCCAAAATCATGCGTTGTGAGCACTTGTAGGCAGACACACGGGGCTCGTAGCCCTCAATGCCGGTAAATTTAAAGCATATACACCTCAGTCCATTCGCTTTTCAGTGTCTTTTTTTTGTTGCTTTTGACAACGGCATACTTCATCACATTTGTCGTGAGAAAGTGTTTACCCCGAAAAACAAAAGTTTGCGAGCTTACAGGACCCCCCGGCTCTGTCAAAGGACACCAGCTCAGGCATAGCTGTTCTCGCGTGCACCTATTCAAAAATCTGTCAAACTGAATATATTGTCCCCCCCAGTACATATTTTTGGAGGTTCGGATGAAAGGGTATCGGAAGCCGGAGCTGGACCGCGGTCCGACAGCTTTGGATCCCTGCTATAGCCAATATAGCAGAAGAAAGAGTTTGGACACCACTGGTTTAGACAGAAAAGGTTATTTACACCACCAAGGAAGAATACAGGACTATAGTGGTGGCTGCTGGGGATTCCTTTATTGCTCAGGTCGAGGTTGGAGGCATCATAATCGGGGCGACATTGGATGATCGAGCTGGGACAGATAGCAAGCCATTACCATCAGCACCATTTGCATGAGCGGAAAACACTGCTGAACCACAGCGAATCTCAGGCAGTAAAAAAACACATGAGTCCTATCATCACCTCTTGCATTGTGCCAGCTGTAAGAAGTGTTTATTACTGGAAAAGTGTTCAATTATATGTTTACAATCACATTATAGTCAGGAAAATAAAAATGACACTCTGAATAGTGTGTAATAATGTCTATAACAGTTTAACCAATGCAAATATAGTGACTAGTACACTTATTTTAGTAGCAGTGTATGTGGGCAAAGTGTCCGGGAAACTCCACTAGTGATAAAATGGTCACTTAAAGGTTTAATTTTCTCCAAGACGTCGTAATGACCAAAGAAGCGCACCAAATCTTTAAAGCCACCGTGTCCTGAAAAAAAGCGTCTTGGGCTTCGAAGTGACCACAGCCCTCAATGTGTTTGTGTGTACATGTGTGTGTACAGTATGTGTGTGTGTGTTACCATGTTACCAGTGCCAAACATAAGTACTTAGCCATTAATCCTCCGTGAATGAATCCTACCACTGAATATAGTTTGCTCTGCAGCTGCCTAGCAGGTCTTGTCAAAGCCTTTTTTTAGTGGCAGACCTCTCAACACCACAGCACAAATGTTTTCTAGAGCTCTTTATCCCGGAGGGATAGAATTACAAATGCACAAGCATGTGTGAGGACCTGGACACACGAAGCACATTCAGCCAACATGATCAGGAGTCTAGCCATCTAGCTAGGGAAACATTTTTTTTTTCATTCTCAGTACTGTAAATAGATGAAGTTAATTTACAGGATGGCAATGCTTCTAAACGGTCATGAACAAATGGAGCCTCCCTGATTATTCCCAGTCAAGTTGGAGGAAATGGTCTGTGCATCTCTCTCTCTCTCTCTCTCACTCTGTCTCTCTCTCTCTCTCTCTCTCTCTCTCTCTCAAAAACCAGGGAGTCAAATGCTTTATGTTTGTCAGTTGTGTGTGGCAGTGGGGACACTACATCTCCGTTTCTGTGCATTGGAATCCCCACATTTCTTCATGCTATTGGTATATCAGACTTTTTTTTGTTTTTAAATTTCCAGCACTTACCTGTTCCCATTCTTGTCTGGCTTTTTGACAACCGGTACAGGGCAGGGTCGATCAAGAATGTCAGTCTCACAAAGCTCCTCCAGTGGCTTTGAAGCCATTTTTTCGACACTACAGGTAGGGATCCACAGGGCAACTGTGCATTATACTGTATGATACTGTTGAGCTTCATGGAAGGTGTCATCAAGTAGAGGATGAGATTTGTAAATGTAATATTTAAACTTTATATACCTAGTGTCGTTGTTTACATTGAAGGCAGCACAGTGGCCGGCTGGTTAGCACATCCGTCTCACAGTTTTTTTCAAATTTGTACTCCAGGTTTCCAGTGTAGATGTTGCATGTTCTCGCTGTGGCTGCATGGCTTTACTCTGGGTACTCTAGTTTCTTCCACATTTCAAAAACATACATGGTAGGTTAATTGAAGACTTTAAATTTTCAATGGGTGTGAATGTGAGTGTGAATTGATGTTTGTCTATTTGTGCACTGCTTATTCGCTGACAACCAGTTCAGGGTGTACCCGCCTTTTGCCCACTGTTATCTGGGAAAGGCTCCAACACACTCATGACCCATGTGAGATTAAATGGTACAGAGAATGGCTGATTAATTGGAAGAATGTGTGGTACTGTTGATTTTTACAACATCTTCTCTTTCAGCCCTTCCAATTTTAGACATCCCCTGAGACTAAAAGATTGTGAGCATGTCAGTTGTCATGCTTTCCATCATGTCATCTTCAATGAAAATAAAAATGAAGATCATTAGCATGAGAAAGGGAAACGTGTTACTTTTGTGTTACCTTTTGAACATATAAACTCTTTTTTCCCCCTTCCCATTCTTGTTTTTCTTTTTTACTTCAATTTATATTTTAAACTTTTAATGTGTTTTGTGTTTTCTTTATGTTTATATGTTCAATAAAACCAAATCTGTCAAGGAAAGCATTGGTCAAAAAGGACTTTTCAGGCTAGTGTCCAAGGTCCCAGTTTACATACAATTATTAAATTTTCATGGAAAAATTACTTTCCAAACAGTGTTCCCTCGCTATAACGTGGTTCACTTTTCGCAGCCTCACCGTTTCGCAGATTTTTGTGTGCAATTTCAAAACATTAACTCATTAATTCATCAGAAAAAATATTGCATTAATCATGAATTAACACAGATTAATCACGCTAACTATTAATTATGACCATAGTTTATCCTTTAGCGTGACAACGGATTGCTACGCTTAAGGTAGCACAGGTTGTTTGAGCAAATAACATAATTACATGCATTAAAGTAAAGCATTTAATAAATGTTTGCGTATGATATTTAGAACATTTGTTCATGTCAAAATATTGGGATCATTTTTTTCCCAATTTAAATGATGCAAGTAATTAATTGATTACAAAAAGAGTAGGATGAGCGTGTGCAGTGGATCAAAAAATGTTGAAGACGTCCTCATAACATTAAATGTCAAAAGAATTAACACATAACCTGTGCTCTTCAAATTTGGCAGGAAAAATATTGATAAAAAAGCCTTTTTTATTAAGTGAATAATGGTGATTAATCAAAATTCTAAGATGTGATTAATCTGGTTAAATTTTTTTTATTGTTTGACAGCTCTAAATTTAACCAACTACCATAATCTTTACAATCTCTCCTGTCTTATCACCTTTATCACGGGATGTGGTGAGAATGGCAACCCTGGGGTTTCCCTCATAAACGATCGGAGAAAAAAAGAGCCTGTCTCGTGTGTGAGCTTGTTTTTAGGTCAAACTGAAGCAAGCATATTACCATGACGTACGGTCATTGTATTGTGCCAGTCAGCTTGTGATGTCAAGTCAAGTTGTGTCTGGTTTGCGCATGCTCTGCTTTGGTGCTGTTGCTCAAGTTCTTTATCAAATTCTTACAGAGACTTACCCAACTCTGTACTCGTTGTCTCTCATGCAAATTTTTGTCAACATAATCAGCCTATCTGTAGTCATCTTATACAGCATGTTTTGTGACCAGAATTGTGCTTTTCTTTATTTTTCCAGAATGCTGGGGATGCTGAGAGTACCTTAAATGTTCTCAATATCCTGGATGAACTTCTGTCTGCAGGTTAGCATGGACATCAATAGAATGAATTAAAAGATTTGCACTGTGTCCTTCAACCAATTGTGGTACTTTTCCTGGTCATGTGAAACTTTTGTCCAAATGAGGTTGGTTTCATATTTTTTATGCTTTATTAATTATTTGCGCAACCATGTAAGCGTTAAATGGCTTGCGCTCTTTGATTGCAACTTTAATGGCTCAACAAAAACAAATTCTGCCAAATGCCAGCTCCAAGTAACCCTGATCTGGACGCTAATATTGCTCATTTTTCACCTCAGTTAAACCCCCCTCACCTTTCATTAAAACTTGAACTTGTCGAGTTAAATTATTCGTGGAATTCTTGAGGTCAAATCCTTCGAACATAGAAAATCTAGAGAAAAAAATATATATCCTGGTTTCAGATTTTAAAAATGCTTATTGTACTTTTTGTCACGGTTTTAATGCTGGCCGTTTTTTGGTCACACTTGAGCTGAAACCAGAATTAACTTGCAAATAGGAAGAGACCTTTCTATTTGAGATATCAAGGTAAAGATAAGGGAATTAAACTGGCACATAGACTGCATTCACGCCTGTCATTTCACCAAACAAAACAAACCAATAACACTTTAAAACGTAGTCTTGGTCTAACTCTGCTGTGATTCATTTAACATAAGTACAAATGCGAACCAACATTAAAATCACAGTAGAAAGCATAGCAAAGTCACACATTTAACATTGAACCTCAGCATATTAGCCTTAAAGAGCAAATTTGTAGACAACATGTCGAAGACTTTTCTGCCAAGGTTTAAATATACAGCAAAGGGGAAAACTATCCCACTAGTGAAAATAGCATAATAAACCTTGGCTTGCTATACAAGAATTTATACAATTTGCAAATTGTCCTCACAATATGGGGAACAATTACTGTGTTTTATATACAGTATTATTTAATTTTTAGTCTTGAGCCTAAATAACATTTGGGAGTAAACGATTTTTTCCAACCTTTTTTCAAGTTGAGTTTTTAGTGTTTGAGGAAATGTGATCTTATTTATTCACATTTGACTATTAACCTGAAGTGTGTCTTTAGTGGGTTGAAGGTTTGGATTCACACATTTTGTTCGGAATGTAGATCAATGAAGATAAATGAATATAATTGAGATCTAGTATTGGTGGCATGTTGGTGTACTGGTTAGCACATCTGAATATAGCATATCTTCAAATCGTGGCCTTTGCAAGTTCTTCCTGTGATTGTCTGGGTTCCCATTTTAAATAACCTATATCTGGCTTAGAAGTCAGAAGTATATGCAGCAGCATAAGCCAGGTAGAAAAAAGGTGACTTGTAGTGTGCAAGGTACAAATAAACACAAATAGTATGCATAGTATTGCAAGTAAGGTTTATTGTTTAGATTTTGATCAATTCCTGCAAGTAAAGCAGTAGTGCCCAATTAACCCTCACCCTTTGTTTCAGGTACTGATCGTCGTATTGACTACATGATCAGTAAAGGTGGAAGCGAAGCCTTGCTGAATGCACTGGTCAAAAATGGCAGCAGATCCAGTCCCGACTACACAATTTTGTTGCCCATACTATATCTGGTGGCCAAAGTTGGACACAAAGGTAACAACATTCAAAAGAAAAAGGGAAAACTTTAACCCCCAAAAATTGATTTCTAGCATAGCATATCTTTTACTCATTGCATTTGGGTATTGGGCATAAAAAAAAGCTCCCCGTAGAAAACAGTGACTAAAACGGTGAATTATACTTGCTGCTAATTGGAAGTAATATAAGAGGTATATTTGATATTGCAAACTAACTTTGACATGACATAATGTGTGTGTTTTTCAGACCGTGACATAGGTAGAAAGGCTGAGGAGGCTGGAGCTGTTCTGCTGACTCTAAACCTTCTCAAAAACAACATTCAACACGCCATGAGGGCTGAAGCATACCTCGTTGTCATCCAAATGTTTGCTGCATCAGGTAAAGTGGGTTCTCAGAACTTTTACAAATAATATTTTATTTGAAATACGCTTAAACACTTAAAGTTGTTTATATTTGTATTTTTTGTATTCTGAACAGTACACCAATTAGCTACTGGGATAACAAGGGTTTCTATTACTGATTCACATCTTAATGGACCCTTTGCAAATAATAGTATGGCGTTCAGATCTATTTGTTGCGGATAGTTTGGTTCACCTTTTTTCGGTTTGGCGGAATATAGTACAGCCTTCTATTCATAGGCTCACATAAACAGTTGTGTATGAGCCTTAAAGTGGATGGATTTTTTTTCTTTCTGAGGGGAGTATGAATGATCATGGCTGGGCATTGTTACGTTCCAGTGTGCAAGTTGTTATCCGAATTCAACAGTGTTTTAAGCAGTGGCTAGCGAGTATTCATCACGAGATGTTAACTGTCACAACACGCAACAAAATTGCTTCTTATTTGCAGCGCGACAAGGATCATGAGACATATGTTTGTGTGTCAGCGCCTTTTTTTCCTCATCTGTATGTTTTATTGTGTCACAGTTTCCACATCAAAACTTATTGGGTCAAACCACGGTCTGGATACCATCTACCACCTTATCCCTCATTATACCACCAAGAATCTGCAAACAATTAAGTATGTACTGAATAAACACATGCATGCATTCTGTACTAACTAGATTTAAGTGATACACTTAATTATGTATTTATATAAAAATTGAGACACTCTGAACTTCTTTGAGCTTTGCTTCTTGAATCGTCCACTGGGAATCTGGTGTCATGTTAAATTAATAATAGAAAATCAATGCAGTCATTCTGGTGTTACATTCCATAACAAATCCATTTAGTCACATGCTGCTCATTTCTATTTGTCCAAGCGTGACAAATTACTTTAATAGCCCCAAATCTTGTATTTCTACTCTGTTTAAGGTGTTTAAGTACCCTGAAAGCATTATTATTACAATTACATTTTGTTATATGAATTCATTCAATTATAAACTGCAACCATATTACACCTCCAAATTAACTACACGAAAAAGAAATCAAGGACCACAAAAAAACAACAACACATTGTTTGCTTTATGATACTCAATTTACAGCATAGAGGATTTTAATTTGTATAGTAAGAAAGCATTTAAAAATGCTGCATAATGTATGTTTAAGGGTGTGAGAGTGGGACTTAATTATTTCTGTTTTGCAGGGCATCCATTAATGCATTTGCTGCTCTGCTTTCCTCAAGTAAGTTTGACCATCCATTTAGCGGCTGGCTGACACTGAGACTTAACATGATTTATATATATATATGGTCATTGTCTCCACAGCAATCAGCTTTAATCACTTAGTTGTGTCTTGGTGTATTAAAACAAACATGTCTGCACTGCATGGCATGGTTAAATAATACAGGATGTGTAAATTGTCTTATTTGGCGCCCAGTTTCAGTGACTCAAGGTATCACAGTATTAGCTGAGATCACATTCGTGAGCCATCTAAATTGCAGAAAATGACATCCATCCATTTTCTTAACCGCTTGTCCTCATAAGGGTCGCGGGAGAAAATGACATTTTATATAAAAACAATTGGTTTAAGGGACATTTTTCACTTTAAAACTCTCCTTATGTATTTTCTTCCCCATCATGAATATATGATAATTGCTTGCATTTTTAATTTTATGAATTTGTTTCGGAAAAATCAGTAAATAAGTCCAAAGGGCAAAAATTGTACTTGCCACGATGGCAGAACAGGATGCATGGAGTCAGCCTCAAGTCTCGCCTCAAGCTGTAGACTAGGCTGGAATCAGCCTCAGGCTGCAAGCAGAGTGGATGGTGGAGCAGGCCAGCAAAAGCAGATCTGAGCTGTATATTTTGGTAGCCTTGCTTACCATACTGCTGCAGATTTAGACTAAAAGCTAGCCACACTGCACAGCTCCCAAAGACTGCGTAGGCCGAAGGAGTCTATACCTCGCCTATTGAGTAGCCAGTGTATCATCCAAAACACAAAAACAATATGCCCAAATCCACAGACCTTGATTTGAGTAGAATCAGACAACAGTAAATCAGCATGGAAAGCAACTGTTTATAAAAAAAATAAAATAATAAAAAATAATCACCACACATGCTGCCATCTTCATTATCATTGTTTTTACTGCATCAATGAATGTCTTTCTACACAAACTTCATTTGAGGATAACATTATCAGTTAAAACATGCTAATATTTTCCGTGTTTTACCCTGTTTCTCTGTTTTTGTTTTCAACAGAGGATAACATTTGCTCAGCAGTGTCCAAGGGTTATGTGTCTGGTCTCTTAATGCTCTATGAAGAATGGCACAGGAAGGACACTACGCACTCGGCCATTAGCGTCCTCCAGGCACTGTTGCGTTGCTTTTATAAAATTGCACGCAGTGCTCTAGGCAGAGACACTTTAATGTCCCATGGAGGCTTACGACTTCTTTATCATACTACTCAGGTAATAATAAGTCTTGGTTTACTCATTATTCATTCATTGTTTATGTCACTGTACATGTTTGGATGTGGTTTGATTTATTGGTTGATATGATTTCTTATAACAAAGACACTCCACAATATGAGTTATGACTAGAATAGATGAGGTTTAAGTAAAAATCTGTCTGGGATTGATGAAGTTTAACACTGAACTGAAAAGATGTACTGTAGTATTAATAGACATAACAGAAAAATGACAATTGTTAGTTGGGTCCAATTTCTAATGAGAATTGATCATATGTTAACATGCTAACAGCTTGCATATACTGTACTATTACACTGCAAGAAATAAAGTTCTTCTGTGAAAGCAAAAAGGCAAATCAATCGGAATTTTGCAATCTGCCCTTAAGTAAGTGTGCATCAATTAGATTCTTTTTAAAATTACTCTAAATATCAAATTCTTAAAAAGTGGTAATTCTTGGAATATAATTAATAGTAGCCTTAATGTCCTAAACAAGCTGAACATTAAAAAAAAAAAAACATATTTTAAGTTGGAATTGCTTGAATCAATTGATAAATGTGGGAGGATGGTGTAATCTTGTAAAAAAAAAATCTGTTAATTAGGGAATTATAATATGGAAAATTAGAATTTTTTAAAATCTTTGGGATTTGGAATCTGAAAAATAATTCCCTGAATGAGTGGGAAATGTAGAAATAGTCTGGATCAGTTCAGAAATGTGAAAGGAATATGTACATTTGTAAAATGTTTCCATTAATTTATGACTGTTATGATGTAAAATGTCAATTCTGGGGAGGAAAAAAGGAATGTAAAAAGTTGTTTGAAAGTTGCCCTCATTGAGCTGAACAGTTTGACGTGAAAATGGTTTTGAATTGGTTAAGATGCAAGTTTTACAAGAACAAAAAATGTGGATAATAATAACAAATTTCAGTGCAGAACATAAGATGAAGAGCATTAACACAGACTTTTCAAGCACTGTGTTATTGGACTCAAATCTCACATAGAAAGTGAGTGTGTAAGTTAATCATGCATCCAATACCAGTAGCAATACAGACAACAGCTACTTTCACATCCCATTCCAGAATAAAAGAGACAATTGATGACTAGATTTGAAAAGCGAACCAGTGAATGAGCTAATTTTCAAATGAAATGTAATGTTGGTTTGTCACATTATTAGTGTTTTGGGTATTTGTATTTTTGCAGACATGCTTGTCGAAAAAATGTCCAGAATCATTAGTAGAGTCCTCTGTTCAGCTGATGAGATGGTGCCTGCCTAAAACCCGTCTGCCACTGACATCAGATCAATCCGCATACCGCTTCCCCTTGCCTGGAAGACAACATGATGTTATTGATATGGCTGCAATTGCAGGTAAAGACTCAATGGTAACAGTTGTTCCAATCTTTGAAGAATGACCTAACAGTTGAAAAATATCATTTATGTGTAGTTAATATTGATTGTTGTTGCAAAATGGGCAGGATTTGGATGGAGATTTTCTCAGCAACTATTTCTTTGCACAGCTTTTATTTTATTACTGTCCCATTTATGTCATGCATCTTGTTATGTAGTACCACCTCATTCATACTTTTCTTTTGATTTTTTTGTTTTGTTTTGTTTTTTTAAGATGAGAGCAATGGTGAGATTGGTGGTGATGATGATGATGATAAAGTGGAGGAAGATTGCCAAGAGGCTCAGAGTAAAGACTATGTACGTTGAGGGGCTTTATGATAATTTATATTGATGTTTCCACTTACTTTACATAATAATAATAATAATATTAATAATATTATTATTATTAATAATAATAATAATAATAAAAACTACTGACTTTGTTACGTGAAAAAAAAACTTTTTTTTTTTTAGCAGATGAAACAAAGTCAACACTTCGTTGCCTGACAGAAAAATTAAAAACATTAAAATACATTTGCTAGTCTCTTAGGGAGATGCTTTTCCTATTGGGTCATTGAACTCAGATAAACCAGGATACCTATATCATCTGAACTGAATTACTTCTTTTTGGTTATTTATTATTGTACAAAAGTTAATTTACTTAAAATATCAAATATAATAAATAATAATAATATCAAATATATATTTTTTTAAATAATGCAGCTTATAAATCCTTATTTGAATTTAGCAGAGAACTACAGTGGATATTATCCACTGTGACTATTGTGCTATATTATATAATATTAGAATACTAAATCAATACATCCATATCTTGAACCGCTTATCCTCACTAGGGTCACAGGCGTGCTAGAGCCTATCTGTCAAAACGGGGGGCTTTAGGACCCAGATGCGGGAAGGCAGAGCAAGGAGGCAGAGGTGTAGTCCAAAAAATAAAGGGATTTAATTTCTATTGACAAAGAGGGTTCCAAAGTTCAAAAACATAAAACAAAGCATGAACTTGAACTTGAACAAAAGATGGAACAAAAAAAACTGACAGCAACAAAACATGAACTTGAACTAGAACTAGAACTTGGGAGGGAACAGAAAACAGGCAGCATGACATGAGGACAAACATACATACCACAATGCACCAACACAGACAGAGGACAGAACCAAAACATGACAGAACCCCTCTGTCGAGGGACGGCTTCCAGACGTCCCTTTAATAATTTCAAAAACAGGGTGGGCGGAGGGGGATCACGGAGGCGGGAACCTGACACATCCCTCCAGTCTAGTCCGGGGGACGTCCCGGGCGCCAGACGAGGCGAGGACGCTCGGGGTCCTGAGGCTGCCGTGGAGGCTACCGACGAGGCGGCCGACGAGGCGGCAAGACTTGAGGCGGCCGTGGAGGCGCGAAGACTTGAGGCGGCCGTGGAGGCGCGAAGACTTGAGGCGGCCGTGGAGGCGGCCGACGAGGCTGCCGACGAGGCGCGAAGACTTGAGGCGGCCGTGGAGGCGCGAAGACTTGAGGCGGCCGTGGAGGCGCGAAGACTTGAGGCGGCCGTGGAGGCGCGAAGACTTGAGGCTGCCGTGGAGGCGCGAAGACCTGAGGCTGCCGTGGAGGCGCGAAGACTTGAGGCTGCCGTGGAGGCGCGAAGACTTGAGGCTGCCGTGGAGGCGGCCGACGAGGCGCGAAGACTTGAGGCTGCCGTGGAGGCGGCCGACGAGGCGCGAAGACTTGAGGCTGCCGTGGAGGCGGCCGACGAGGCGCGAAGACTTGAGGCTGCCGTGGAGGCGGCCGACGAGGCGCGAAGACTTGAGGCGGCCGACGAGGCGCGAAGACTTGAGGGTGCCGTGGAGGCGGCCGACGAGGCGCGAAGACTTGAGGCTGCCGTGGAGGCGGCCGACGAGGCTGCCGTGGAGGTGGCCGACGAGGCGGCCGTGGAGGCGCGAAGACTTGAGGCGGCCGTGGAGGCTGCCGTGGAGGCGCGAAGACTTGAGGCGGCCGACGAGGCGCGAAGACTTGAGGCTGCCGTGGAGGCGGCCGACGAGGCGCGAAGACTTGAGGCTGCCGTGGAGGCGGCCGACGAGGCGCGAAGACTTGAGGCTGCCGTGGAGGCGGCCGACGAGGCGCGAAGACTTGAGGCTGCCGCGGAGCCGGCACGGAGTCCGGGGCCTGCTGTGGAGCTGATATGGGAACTTGGAGATAACGCGGAGCCGGAAGCTGCTGTGGAGCTGATCCGGAATCCTGGGGCTGCCGCAAAGCCGGGACGGAAACCTGGGCCTGACGCGGAGCTGATACGGGATCTTGGGCCTGACGCGGAGCTGATACGGGATCTTGGGCCTGACGCGGAGCTGATACGGGATCTTGGGGCTAACGTGAAAACGGGACGGAAACCTGGGCCTGACGCGGAGCTGATACGGGATCTTGGGGCTGACGTGAAAACGGGACGGAAACCTGGGCCTGACGCGGAGCTGATACGGGATCTTGGGGCTGACGTGAAAACGGGACGGAAACCTGGGCCTGACGCGGAGCTGATACGGGATCTTGGGGCTGACGTGAAAACGGGACGGAAACCTGGGCCTGACGCGGAGCTGATACGGGATCTTGGGGCTGACGTGAAAACGGGACGGAAACCTGGGCCTGACGCGGAGCTGATACGGGATCTTGGGGCTGACGTGAAAACGGGGCGGAAACCTGGGCCTGACGCGGAGCTCATACGGGATCTTGGGGCTGACGTGAAAACGGGACGGAATCTTGGGCCTGACGTGAAAACGGGACGGAGTCCGGGGGCTGACGCGGAGCCGACACGGAGACCTGAGGCTCCGACGGCCGACGTGGCTCGGAGACCTGAGGCTCCGACGGCCGACGTGGCTCGGAGACCTGAGGCTCCGACGGCCGACGTGGCTCGGAGACCTGAGGCTCCGACGGCCGACGTGGCTCGGAGACCTGAGGCTCCGACGGCTGACGTGGCTCGGAGACCTGAGGCTCCGACGGCCGACGTGGCTCGGAGACCTGAGGCTCCGACGGCCGACGTGGCTCGGAGACCTGAGGCTCCGACGGCCGACGTGGCTCGGAGACCTGAGGCCCCGACGGCCGACGTGGCTCGGAGACCTGAGGCTCCGACGGCCGACGTGGCTCGGAGACTTTGGACTTCGGCTGACGTGGTTCGGGGACTTTGGACTTCGGCTGACGTGGTTCGAGGACTTGGGGCTGCCGCGGAGCCGGCACGGAGTCCGGGAGCTGTCGCGGGGCCGGCACGGAGTCCGGGAGCTGCCGCGGAGCCGGCACGGAGTCCGGGAGCTGCCGCGGAGCCGGCACGGAGTCCGGGAGCTGCCGCGGAGTCGGTACGGGAACCTGGGACTGCGGCGGCAGACGTGGCTCAGGGATCTGAGGCTGTGGCGGCAGACGTGGTTCGGGGACTGGGAACAGCGGTGGCAGACGTGGCACGATAGGGACTTGAGGCTGCGACGGTAGACCTGGCAGGATAGGGACTTGAGGCTGCGGCGGCAGTCCTGGCAGGGAAAGGGACATGAGGCTGCGGCGGCAGTCCTGGCAGAGAGGCTTGAAGCTGTGGCGGCAGACCTGGCAGAGGACTTGAGGCTGTGGCGGCAGACGTGGTTCGGGGACTGAGAACAGCGGTGGCAGACGAGGCACGATAGGGACTTGGGGCGGACGTGGCTGACGTGGCACGATAGGGACTTGAGGCTGCGACGGTAGACCTGGCAGGATAGGGACTTGAGGCTGCGGCGGCAGTCCTGGCAGGGAAAGGGACATGAGGATGCGGCGGCAGTCCTGGCAGAGAGGCTTGAAGCTGTGGCGGCAGACCTGGCAGAGGACTTGAGGCAGCGGCGGCAGGCGTGGTAGGACAGGTACTTGAGGCTGCGGCTGAGCCGATACGGGGACCTGGGGCTGCGGTGGAGCCGACACGGGGACCTGGGGCTGCGGAGGCAGACGTGGCTCGGGGAGTTGCGGCTGGCGACTCCGAGCGCCACCATCTGAAGCCCAACGACGCCCAACTCCCTTAACCAAAGAGGACAGCAGGTCCATTTGGGCGGCCATGACGTGCTGGAGCTCCTCCTGGCGCGCCAGGCGCGCCTCCTGACTCCCCATCATGGCCTTCAGCACTCCCGCTGGGTCCTTCTCTGGTTGGTGCATTCTGTCAAAACGGGGGGCTTTAGGACCCAGATGCGGGAAGGCAGAGCAAGGAGGCAGAGGTGTAGTCCAAAAAATAAAGGGATTTAATTTCTATTGACAAAGAGGGTTCCAAAGTTCAAAAACATAAAACAAAGCATGAACTTGAACTTGAACAAAAGATGGAACAAAAAAAACTGACAGCAACAAAACATGAACTTGAACTAGAACTAGAACTTGGGAGGGAACAGAAAACAGGCAGCATGACATGAGGACAAACATACATACCACAATGCACCAACACAGACAGAGGACAGAACCAAAACATGACACTATCCCAGTTGTCTTCGGGCTGTAGGCCGGGTACGCCAATCACAAGCTGTAAAATATTCATATTAACAATAATAAAGACAACAACAAAAACAATATTAATAGTAATATTAGTAATAACCTATTGAAAATGTTGTTCCTCAATAAGACATATATGAATATAAATTGCAAAATATAATAGAGGCACTTCAATAATTATGAAGAAGCACATATGTAGAGTAATATTTGATAAAGAATGTTTCTTTTCACAGGATGATGACTTGGAGACTGACTTGAACAAACTTTGTCTTCGTCCTGCCGCAGACAGACCCAAAGAGCTCCTGCCGCAATACAGCCGTCTCTGTCCTGAACTCTCAAATGACTTGCTGGTACTGTTTCTCAGAGGTTTAATCTGGCATTGTACAGTCAAGTTCAGCACACTTATATAGAGAGAATTATCAAAAAACTGAAAAGTATATGCAGTGACTGCTGTACAAATATGTAAAAATATATGTAACTGTCATATTAAGAATTACACATTTGCTTAATAAAGAATAGGATAAACTATAGGGATTCAACAATATCCCCTTCATTTGTTACATTAGCGTGAGCTTTAAAAGTCTTCAGTGGGTGGCCAAAACATGCCTAATTAAAATTTAACTGCACTAATAAACTATAATCACCAGAGGGTGCTGGAACTGCACAAATTAAAGACAACCTGGCCTTTTAAGCAGATGTGTTACATCCTTTATAAATTACTGTAAAAGCTAGCAGGTAAACGTACTTAAATTGCAATTATTTTGCTACTTAATTACATTCAGTAAGCATACTAAGGAATCATATACAAAGGGCATATACTGTAGAATTCCATTTAGCTGTTTTCCTTTTTACTTACAGTATTGGCATTGTCTGGCTTTTCAGTCACTGTTGAACCATTTTTGGATTGAATAGACACTCAGACATCATACCAGACTGTACTATTGTTTGGTTATGAAGACACTCAAAAGCTCATCATAAAACACAGAAGCAAACATTTTGTCATTTTGAATATTAGCAAGTTTCAGTAATTGCAGGAATTGTGACCAACAAAACTGAAAGTTTAAATTTTTCTTCATGTGGCTTATCAAACTAAGCACCAAACATCTGTGTCACACAGGAGGAGCTGGATTCGAGTTCACAAGAGAGTTCATCATCATCTTCATCTGATGACGAAACTGGGCATTGCAACAGTTTACCTCTACAGCCCTTCACTACTGAAGTTAGCGAACAGGAAGAGAAAAGCACACCAGGTCAAGCCAAATCTGGTTAGGTTGTTATTACATATATGGCAAACAACATCCAACCAAAAAATGGCAGATAGTTTTATAGATACAGATACAAACAAGCTGCTATAAAGTGGGTGGGATCATACCGTCTCCTTCTCAAGCTGCCGACTGCTCGAAAATACTTGTCGACAAGAGTTAGGCCTGATTGTTTTTCGCCGTACAACAACATCCTGTTTCATCTGCCGCCTTCCATTTAGTTTGTTCCAAGTTGCAACAATCCCAGTTACCACTCTTGCGTCTCCTCAGAGGTGTCGTGAGATTGTTGTTGTTGTTGTCTATAAAAGCTGGAGGTAGATGCTCAAACAAGGCAAAAAATACGACACTGTATGGAAAAATGTGAAACAAACCCTCCATTCAAGAAAAATGTGACTTAAAATGTTTTTTTTATTAAAAAAAAAAAACCTCAAAGATAATACAGTAGAGTACAGACCAGGGGTCTCATTATGGTATATTCATCCATTTATATTCTACAGTCTAACATTTCTCCTCATTAGGACACATAATCAACCTAAAATGTATGATGTCAAGGACGGGGAGAAAATGCAAATTCCATACAGGGAGATGAGATTTTTACCCTTTAATGACTTGTTGTCTTTAATACAGTAACCAGTTTCACAAGGAGAAACTTAGGGATGAGAAATACGTGGGAGACTAATTTGATTGTTGAATCACTGGTAAATGGCATGCTAAGAGATAGAAGGAGCTCTACATGCTCAGTGGATTGTTGACGTGTGGTGATGTTCATGGCTGGTGAGGAAAATAAATACAAATATATGAGCCAAACATAGTGACATATTTGGCATTTTCCAACAAGGCGACAAGCAGGTGGCAGTTTTGGGCTGCCTGAAAGTGTCAAAATGACCTCTTAAAAGTCCACTGAAATCGTTTTGGTGTCATCACAGACAGACAATTCCAGTAGTTAGCATCTTTAAGCTCTAAAATCAAATATAAACTATTTTGTATCAACTGTGACCTAATTTAAACATTAGAACATAATTATTATTGCTGTATTTCTCTAATTTCACTTAGAATTTGCTGGGTTTTATATTGCGGGTGTCACAATGACTACTGTTTAACAAGTAACCAGTTGCTCTACCATCATGCCATATTTATACAGAAAAAGAGATGTACAAAACAAATTTTAGTTACCTCATATTAATTATCTTAACTTGTCCATCCTGCATTTTGTTTGTCCAATATATAGCTGCTTGCCTATGGAAGGTAAAAGATTTCTATAGTCACACTGGTATCCTAAACACCAGATCTGAAGGTGGAAGCAAGGCCGGAGAGACAAGGTAAGCTGGTAGTCATTAGTATTTTTTCCTCTATGGGTTCTGACAATAAATAATCTCAAAGAATAAATAAATATCTATGAGTATGTATGATAAAATGTTTCCCTGTAATGTAAGCAGTTCAGATCATGGATGGATGGATGGGACATAAAATAACGTACATAAAGTTGGTCTGTTTCTGCTAAATTACAATATATTTACTTTTGAGGCTTTCGAATGATAAATGAATGAACCGTTGATCTGTACGATCTTTTCACGATGAACGGGGAAGGGGGAGGGTTTTATTCGAGAAATCACTCATTTTACAAGATTCGGGGATTTCAGCGAGTCACAAGATTCTTTATCCATGGGGTTCGTTGACAAAAGAATTTCACATAATTTTTTAAATATGGTCATTTTTTTATTACACCATATTTTTGAATTACTGTCAACTTGGGGTAGATTTGCTATTTAATTTGTCACTTTCCACTTGTTTTCTCATCCTAGGGGAGAAGCCAACTCAAATCTGACAAATGAGCAGAAGGACAAAAATGAGCGAAATGGAAAATCTTACAACTTTACCATGATAGACGATTTAATCCGCATACATGGTCTTGACATCCCTTACCATGAACCCAGTATGTATCGTGCTGCAGCCATCAAAACAAAATCCGTCCCAGCATTCAGCACCCTTGCCTTTCCTGATTTTTGGGGTCAGGTCCCACCACCAGGAAATGAACCTATGGCTTTCCGCAAGCCCAACATACAGAGGTACATTAACAGAATATGAACATTGATGTTGTCGTAGTTCACTTAGATGACTTTTTGCACTCTGTAAATGGCTCTCTTGGACTTTGGACTTTGCGAAAGACTGGCAAATGGTGTCAAACAGTGTTAGCCAAAGTAAGAAGGGATTGGCTTTGGATTTTTCCAGAGAGTTTTGCCGTTTTACACGGCAAAAACCGAGAGGACGGATCGTGGTCCACATAAATCTGATGCGGATGAGTCTTATGTCAATTACTAGTGGTCAACAGGGCTGTTGGCTGTAGCACTACAATTCCTTCCCTTTTTCCTCTGCTTTTTTCATCTTGTGGCTGCCGGCCGGTGGCCCTGGCGGGCCCATTGACCCTGGCTGGCCCATTGACCCACTGGACTGGGGAAATCCCGCCCAACCCACCCATGCTTTGCCCAGGCCTGCTGCATAATATCTGATACTAATGTGCTTAAATTACAAGTCACCAGGCTATTTCTGTTATTATTATTTTATGATATTAAACAAATCTTTGAGGTTGGGGCGGGGGTTGATTTTATTTCTTAATTTTCAATTTATATGCATTTCTTTCAATTCTTGTTTTGACAGGCAGAAAGTGCTCGAAGATATCCAACGTTTCTTGAATAAGGACATCATCAATAAAGTGGTCTTTGATTTGGAAGATGACCGGTAAGTTAACAATACGTGGATACAAGAATTAAGTAGTTTTTATGTTTTGTAAGGCTATATTTTTATATAAGTGACACATTTTAAAAATAACAATTTATTTGTTGGTAACTGCTTGGTAAAAATAACCCTGATTTTTTCTGTGTTTTTTCTTTCTGTTAGTTTACAGTTTCCACCTGACAAACCAGACTCCTTGAGATTCTTTTCCAGTTTTGAAAGTGGTAACCTCAGAAAGGCTATCCAAGTTCGCAGGTATGCCCACATTTGTAATGAAAATGAATTTGAAAAAGCTAACGAGAAGATCATTGCAATCTTATCAGTTCTCACAGCTGCTTCCTCACATGCTACGGCAGTTAAACGCCTAAAAGGCTCCGCTGCCCCGTTGTTTTTTCTCATGCACAACCAGAAATACAGTGACACCCCTGCAAACACGTACAGTTGGGGCCCATATGGGCACCACTTGGGCTAGTTGGGCCCCACTTGGGCAGTACGTTGACAGAAAATGAATGGGCAATATGTGGTCTCTGGCTGGGCTTCACTCCAAAATATTTAAATTTGATATTTTGCACAATAACACAATACTTCCTGGCCTATTTTACTTTACAATTAAACAAGATTTCCTTTTGGGAAAAAAATGCAAAATGTCTTTTTTTTTAATCTATATTTCAAATTAATATGTATTATTCGGACCATTTAATGGACCATTTCATACCAGTTTGATAGTGCAAGATTAATATTCAGACCGAGACAAAAGTGCTGTACAGCATTCCGAAAAGATATAAGAAAACACCTCCCCCTTTGATCCAATTAAGGAAGTCTGAGTATGAAAGGAGCCCTTATGGGTACGATCAGGAACACCATAATCAGCCCAGCTAGAGTGGGCCCCAGATGGGAAAAAGTCGGGTTTCCCATGTGCGTTTTAGCTAAGGTCCATATACAGTATAAGGCTCACGTTGAGCCCATCTGAGCTTGCCCAAATGGGGCCGCCATGGAACCCCAGACAAAATTAACTGGGACCCAGCTGGGCAGCCCAGATGGGGCCTGTTCACCGGCCCAGCCCATGCCCATGTTGGTTTTAGCTAGGTCCCATATGAGGCCCAACTTGAGACCATCTGCACAGCAAAAATGGGTTAAAAGTAAGTTAAAATTTCAGGGTGAAATTTTGGGGAGCATATTTTAACTCCTGAAGTGTAATTTTTATTTTTTCTGAGTTAAATTGTGTCCAAAGTAAGTGTTATTTTACAGAGTTGTAGATTAGAGATGTAATTAAGCTCCACATTTGCACCGGCACTTCTCCAGAGACAAATTACCACCAATTACCACAAATTTATTTCCCTTTTGCTCGCTTGTCACGGGAAACACTGACATTTGAACAAAAGGAATTTGGCCACAGGAAGTCATTTTCACTCACAGAAGTGACTTCCCCCAAAACAGGACTGTTAAAATTTGGATCAGTGATGGGCTGATGTCACATCAAATTTATTTATAACATCTGTTTTATCATGTGGCTGTATCACTCAGTGGTTAGGGTGTCTGACTTTGGTTACATGGTACCCTGGTTTGAATCCCCGTCATGGCAATCATTTACTTTTAAGAGTGTTGATTTACCTATGGAAAGTGTGGAGCTATATAAACTCTGAAAAGGTGTTAAAATCAACTCTGTGGGAGTCAATTCAGAACTGGGCTTTTTCTGTGTGGGCTTGCTCCCTGGCCAAAATTAACTAGGACCCAGCTGGCCAGCCCAGTTGGGCCCCATTCACCAGCCCATATGCAAACCACATGGGTGTGTTGGCAGGGACTGTGACAGTTTACGTTACTTACTCATACGCTGAACCAAAAACAGGGAATTATTGCCCGGTTGTATGATATACAGGTACATGGTCGTTAACGCGCTTGCGAGGGACAGGCAGTGCGGAGTGGTAAACAAAACTATGACACTACACGCGCTGGGTGATGCCTCCGTTTGACGTCGTTGCTACAGCAACCTGTCAGATGTGTCTAGAATGTGGCCCAGTCTGAACAGCGCCAAGTCACTTGCCAAAAACAGTCTGGACAGTCAGCTTTAAAAGCCAGATTTGAGGAGGAATCCAATTGGAATAAGACATGCCTGCAGTCTCAATGTTTCCAGCACGCATAAGCACCCGCGCACCACTATTGTGCACCCCTGTTTAATAACATAAAAAATAATGTTGTTCTGATACCGTTTTTTGGCCCCCAATACGAATTACGATACCAGGTTTTGCAGTATCGGCCGATACGGATACCGTACTGATACTTAGTTTTTCTTAGTTTTTTTTGTTTTTTAACATGAAAAAGCTGCCATGCCATTAGTTCAGAGCATTCAAGGGCCAATAGGATATATTTGCTCGGCATGTAGTGAACACACATCACTGAATGTCGTGCACGAGCAAGACACAAGATGCTGCCTTCAAAAGTCCTATATTAGCATAGGAAATTATGGTATCGGTATGTTACTTGTTAGTACTTGCCGATGCTGTTACCACTATTTTAATGCAGTATCGGGGCCTCTCCCTATATCGGTATCGGAACAACACTTACAAAAACTGTAAAAAACACGTCACACACATACAGGCAAGCAGAGAGATCAGTAGTCAGGTAGCACACTAGCAACTCTCAAAGTAAGTTTTACTATTGCTTTCAGCAACATTCCATACCTGAACCCCCACCCATCTGCCAGCCACTCTCCACTTTTTCACTTCCCAATTCCTCCGAACTTGCAGCTCTAATCCACAACTCCAAGTCCTCCACTTCTCAACTTGATCCTCTCCCTACAACTCTGGTTAAATCCTGCCTCTCCTCATTACTCCAACTCAGGTCTGCCATTATCCACTCTTCCCTGTTCCATTGGCATGGTCCCATCATTGTTTAAAACTGCAGCAGTCAATCCCATCCTGAATAAACCTGGTCTAGACCCAAATAACTACAATAATCTCCGCCCTATCTCCAATCTACCATTTATTTCTAAACTCCTTGAAAAAGTAGTCGCCACCCAACTTCATTCTCATTTATCAAACAACTGTCTTTATGAGCCTTTTCAGTCCGTCTTTTGTCCCTTACACAGCACCAAAACAGCTACATTAAAAGTTAGCTCTGATCTTCTGATTGCAGCTGACTCCGGTTCACTTTCCATCCTCATCCTCCTTGACTTGTCATCAGCCTTTGATACCCTCTCACACACCATCCTTCTCAATAGACTCTTTTCCATCGGCATAACCCACACTGCCCTTGCCTGGTTCCACTCCTACCTCAAAGACCACACTCAGTTCATTCAATTTAAGTCCTTTTCATCCCAGTCATAGCCAGCTTCCTCAGGTGTTCCCCAAGGCTCCGTCCTGGGTCCCCTACTTTTCATTATCTACCTCCTCCCCCTTGGCATTATATTTCGGAAACATGACATATCCTTCCATTGCTTTGCGGATGACACCCAGCTCTATTTTTCCTGCAAACCTAGCATCTCACTCCCTCCCCCCTCTCTTACGTCTTGTTTATCAGAAATCAACTCTTGGTTCACCCACAACTTCATGAAGCTCAACAGTGACAAAACAGAAGTTTTTCTGGTTGGAACAAAATCTACATTATCCAAAGCTGACAGTTTCTCCATCCCCTCAGGTTAAGAGTCTGGGCGTCATCCTCGACAGCACTTTATCATTCCTTAAACATATCAATAACATAACTCGGCCAGCTTACTTCCATTTCCGCAGCATCAATCGACCCCCCATCTGCTTCTATTCTTGTTCATAGTATGGTCACCTCCCGTCTTGACTATTGCAACTCCCTCCTCTTTGGCCTCCCACACAAATCCTTACATAAACTCCAACTTGTCCAGAACTCAGCTGTACATCTCATTATAAGAACCCCTTCGTTCCATTACATCACCCTTGTTCTCCAGCAACTCCACTGGTTACCGGTTAAATTCCGCATACAATTTAAGCTGCTCCTCATTACCTTCAAAGTCATTCACAACCTCGCTCCTCCATACCTGTCTGATCTCCTCCACATTACCACTCCAGTTCGCACCCTCAGATCCTCCTCTTCGATTCATCTAACTGTTCCACCTGTCCGCCTCAGTACTATGGGGAGCAGGGCCTTCAGCCGCTCTGCTTTGGAACTCTCTGCCCCCTGATCTCCGCAATTCACCCTCCTTGACCATTTTCAAATCCAAACTAAAAACCCAACTCTTCAAGATTGCATACACACCTTAAACTTTACTGCTTCTTTATTTTTTAGCTTTTTCATTCATCTAATCTGTAGAATTTTAGTTTTAAATTTTGTTTTTAACTGTACAGCGTCCTTGAGGGTCTTGAAAGGCGATTTTAAGTCAAATGAATTATTATTATTATTATTATTATCCATTGTTAGAAGCTGAGAAAAAAAGGAAATGCAAGTCTTACCAGGTATTATGTAAATGTTCTTATTTTCCCTAATGTTAAATCTATACATACAACATCCAGTGATGATTGAAAAAGGGAACCATACAATACATTTAATTCTGTCAATACTGTAACTGTTGTTTGTGTTGAGTCTGTAACTTCACTGAATTAGTCCCCATCCACCCCCACCCCATCCCTCTACAAAAGTTATTCATTGGGCATATCACTGTGTAGCGATAATTGGCTCATGATTTAAGGTTCCAACCCTCATTCGAGCGGTTTGGGATGAAAATCAGCACCTCCAAATCAGAGACCTTGGTCCTCAGTCGGAAAAGGGTGGAGTGCCCCCTCCGGGTCGGGGATGATATCCTTCGCTAAGTGGAGGAGTGAAAGTATCTTGGGGTCTTGTTCACAAGTGAGGGCAGGAAGGAGCGGGAGATCGAAAGACGGATCGGTGCAGCGTCTGCTGTGATGCAGACTCTGTATCGGTCTGTTGTGGTGAAGAAGAAGCTGAGCTGAAAGGCTAAGCTCTCGATTTACTTGTTGCTCTACGTTCTTACCCTCACCTATGGTCACAAGATGTGGGTTGTGACTGAAAGAACAAGATCTCGTTGAGAGGATGCAGTTGAGGTGGCTCAGGCATCTGATTCGGATGCCTCCTGGAGGCCTCCAGAGGAGAGGTGTTCCGAGCATGTCCCTCCGGCGAGAGGACGACCTACAACACGCTGGAGAGACTATGTCTCTCGGCTGGCCGGGAATACCTTGGGATCCCGCCGGAGGAGCTGGTTGAAGTGGCTGGGGAGAGGAAGGCTGGGCTTCCCTGCTAAAGCTGCTGCCCCCGCAACTCGACCCCGGATAAGCGGCAGATAATGGCTGGATGGATGATTGCGTCATCTGTATAAAATATATTGGGTTGTGTGGGTAGCTTCACCTAGTTTGATTTAATTCACGTAATTTTTGGAAATATTAAAATACTGATGGTTTTATTGTTGATGATATGTGGTGTTTTGATCTCTTTCCTTCTGTAGATATGAATATGACCTAATATTGAATGCAGATGTCAACTGTTGCCAGCACACTCAGTGGTTTTATTTTGAAGTCAGTAACATGGTGCCTGATGTTCCCTACCGTTTCAATATCATCAACTGTGAGAAGAGCAACAGCCAGTTCAACTATGGTGAGAACTGTTGTGATGTAAACGCTGACTAACAGTGAGAATTTATTAGCAATCTACTAGGTCCTAGTAGATTGCTAATAAAGGACACACACACAAATAATTCAAGTTCAATTTAGCTCTAACATTTTAAGCTTTGCTCTTGAACACACTTTTTCCCCCCAACTGATCAAATTATTCCTCACCATTTATTATGACAATTTCACTTTTAGCATGTTCATCTATATTACGCTCCAAGTACAGTCAACACATTCAGACCTTGTTCACCCTGTAGGCCTTGGCCAGTGGCACCCCGTTTGTGACTGACCCTTGGGTCAGTCACAAACGGGGTGCCACTGGGCACCAGGTACCCCCCAGGAACACTTCAGTTGCCTGTGAGCCTGTATTGCTATTCTAGACAAAAATAAATAAATAAAAAGTGCTACTAACTTACATCTGAGCTGCAGCTAACTTATGTTTGTTGTGATTCTTTTTGTGTACATTTTAAACAATATTTAAAAATTATATTTTAGTACTCAAAGGTCAGTAGTGTAGTGTATGACCAAACCTTAGTTAGCTGGTGCAATGTTGACGAGAATATTTACCCCCCGGATAATTTTAGCAAATTTGTTATTTCAGGAGTGTGTATGAAACTGGTAGCCATTTGCATCATCAGTACCCAAGATGTAGCTCTCTGTTTGAAAAAGGTTGGTGATCCCTGCTGCAGGCGAATCCGTTCAGTTACTCATATTGGACTCTGAAATTGCTTCAAACATCAGCACTCCAGTAATCCAAGCAGATTGGTCATGATAAAAAAAATATGCAATTTGGATTACAACAAAAAAACATATCAGTGATTATGCAATATTTCACAATATTGTCACTGAACAGCTCAATTGTCCAATCTACTGTTTTTTTTTTCCAGGAAAGAAAACTAATTATATTCATGACTTTGCATATTATGTTGTATGTATGCATTTAATGTTTGTCTCCTGTTTATGTTTGTGCTCTCAGTTTTTAACAATCGATAGCTAAGTAACACAAAGTTTATACTTATTTATTACAATGAGTGTAATCCATACATCAGTGGTGATTGGTGGTGGGTGTATGTATTTGGGGGGAGTTTTTGCAGGACTGTGTGCTTGAACGTGTTGATCCCATCTGATTCTAGGCGAGAGGCATGATACTGTGCCTGGACATATTTACAGCCTCTGTGCAATTATATCTACACTTGAGTTTTAAGGCCTAGATACACCAATCCGACGTTGGTCACACCCCTTGTAGCGTTGGTCCAGACGTTGGCACGTCGCGTAGAAAAATTAAGTAAATACACACCGCACTGACCCCAACTATTATGTACCTTCAGCGCATGAGCGAAAACTAATTCCACTCCATACCATGGTGGTAATCATTATTCCTAAAAGCAACCGGAAACCTCTTTACATAAACGATGCATACTGGTTACTTTTACTAATTACAAACAGTTGCTATATTCTTCTATAAAAGTAAATCATACCTGCTATATCCAGTCGTGTCCCCATGTCATGCCATAGTTTGGCTTTACTGTTGGCCGTAGCCGATGACGGAAAATAGAATGCAACTCACGAGGGGCTAGCAGAAAAGCCAAGAACACACGCAAACACAACACACTTTGTTCGTTGCAATATCATACATTGCCGGTCTCTCTTGAACCATAGAGACGAAGACATCTTCCCAATCTTCTGTCCAGACAGACATTGTACGTTCAAATGTGGAGGTAACAGCAGGGTGACGCTGCGCAAAATGAGCGGGGAAAAAATGGTCCAGACTTTCCAACAGTACTGTTTTTCTGCGTTTTCACTTCCTCTCCTTGCCCCATGCGCTGATTTGCTAGCTAACAGCCAATCACAGATATCAAATGCACCGACGCCTATTTAACGTGTCAAATTTGCTGGAAACGCCCCACCCGACGTATACCAACTAGATCCGATTTAACAACAGTAATTTATACACTGATCAGACAGCGCATGCCGTCGGCCCAACGCTGTCCAACTCCCGACGTCAGATTGGTGTATCTAGCCCTTTAGTGCTTGTTTGACATTTTAATACAAGCACAAACTTGGCGCAAATATTCTTTGTGAGAAAGCTTGAAATTGAAGATGGTCGCCATGTGTACTTCTAAATGGAATATTCAATCACAGAATTTCAGCTTGCGAACATCTCATGATCAAACCCAGTAATCAAGTGAGATGTGATGTTAGCAAGCCGAGCCCTAAGCCACCGTGATGTCATTTTCGGTCGACAGCAAGTGGCAAAATGACCACCTCCTAAAATGGATTAAAAAACAGGTGGATTTTTCTGCTTAATTCATATTCCACAAACACAATATTAATCCGACTGTCATTTTTCTACTAGCAGGAGCGCATAGAACATTTTATTATTACAAAACAATTTGAATATTGTGTTTGGTGACAATCTATGAAGAGTTTTCTTTAATATTGATATGTTTTCCATTCCTGCAGGTTCCGATTAAAGTAAATTCATGTTCACATGCCCACTCACTGTTCTTTTTACACACATTGGACTTTTTTTATGTAGTCAAATTTTAAAGATTAAAGTGTTAAAGTCTGTTTAAGATCAAAGTTTTATTCTCACATAACACATCATTTTTAGTGAATTTGCTGTAGCATTTAAGCACAAAGTCTATTATTTTTCTGAATTATTTGTGTGAATTTGTGTACTACAGGAATGCAGCCAGTGCTTTACTCAGTACGGGACGCATTAAATGGTAAACCCCACTGGTGCAGGTCTGGGACAGAAATTTGTTATTTTAGGTAAGACTGGACTCTTTCGTCTTACTACTAATATTATACGCAATGTGCTAGAACACACCATAGATGATTCAATGATGAAGTAAAACTTGATTAAATGTGTTTTACTTTGAAAAAATGCATGCATGATTCTTCAAAACATGACTGCCATATATCATCTTATTCATAGGTAAAGTAGTTGCCAATTAATCCAGAGTAAAACCCCTAATTCATTATCTGGTCTTCTAATTGTATTACTTTACAGTACAAGCATATGAAAGAAAAAACAGTAGATGGATAAATTGAGAACAGGAGAACATTGGGACAGCAAATACGTCAGTCAAGGGCCCAAAAGGCATGAATTGCCATGAGAAATATTTCAAGAAAAAAAATTAGACAATTGATTTCAGCACATGGCCTCATTCATGTTTCTTCATTTTATTCTACAGAAACTACTTCTGTCCTGTTCGTGGCAGTCGGAGAACAACATTTTATACACTGACATTCACCATCACCTTCAAATACAGTGAGGATGTTTGTTACCTGGCCTACCATTACCCTTACACATATTCCGCTTTAAGGGTCAGTGAATGTATTTATTCCTCTATTTTTGTGTCCTAATATTACAGTATTTTCAAATCTGTCAACTTTGCAGTTGTTGTGGTGTCCGTTTGTGGAAAACCTAATTCTTCTTCCACAGTGCTGTATCTTGACATTGTTTTAGAACAGTAAGCTAATTATAAGATTCATAACAATATCATAACATTTGTCCAAAAACCTTAATAAGGCCATGTATACACGTAGCCGTTTATTTTTTTTGTAAACGGGAGATATTTTTCTGAGGCTTGCCAAAATTGCGGCCAAAGTGAAGATCTACATATGTGTCCGTCAGTAAACAAAGTTTTATGTCGTCCTCTACACACGTCACTCAATAACATCCCTCAAGTTATTAAAAAAGAAGAAAAAGAAGGCGGCGGGGAATCGCTTCCCCAACAGGGAGACCATGTTTGTATGTGTGTGTGGTGAGTGGGAAAAAAAGTTAAGAGAAGCTTTTTGAAATTGATCTTCTTTGTTTTCCTCTATGCTCCGTTTATGATGTACTCATTGACTGTTTACAAGTATTTTTTTTAAATGAATAAAAAAAAGAAGTTTTGTGTGCGCTGACAGCACTGATCCGCATATATACAGATCAGCCGCTTACAGTCCGTGCTTGTGTGACGTATGGTGAAGTGGCGTCAAGAGAACAGTAATTAGCTAACTACTGCCGCCTAGAGGCTTGGCATGCATCTCATTGTAGGCCCAATTTGTGGAAGCGGCGTGGCCAGACGGAGGCATACTCTGATTGGATAGGATTTGGGGAACTGTTGCCACCTTAAGGTCTGCAAATGTTATGAATGTACTTAAAAACGCATTAATGCAGTTAGCTCTGGATGTTTTCCTTTCTACAAACGTGGTGGTGTGGACACTATTTTTTTCTACACTCAGAGGAGGGAAATATCCGTTTTTAAAAAGCCCTGCTACGTGTGTACATGGCCTAAGTGTTTTCCAATGATTACAGTGTAATGCTTTAAAGCAACACTAAGGAACTTTCAGTTTATGTTGATTAGGGCGCCGCCATATGGACATGAGCAATAATATTGTACCCGAAAAAAGACCACATTTCCCATGAGGACAAGAGCATTGTGCCATTTTTTTTCGTGCGTCGACCTTCAAATTGACTTCAGTCTTTGTAACAAATGGGTAAAGGGGGAAGTGATGTATGCTATAAAGCAGTCAGCACATTTGTAGTTTTATGTGTGGCAGTGTTCCTACCATCCTCCTCCAAGTTGCTTAGTGCCAGTAAAAATGATACAGACGCCCTCAGGCTATGGCAAAGGTACCATTCAACTAGTTTTAAGTCAATGTTTCATCAGAAGAGTTATGAAAATATTTCATTATGGTTGAAAAGTTTCTTAGTGCTACTAAAAAAATAATAATATTTATTTTCATAACTTACACATTCCTTGTTGTTCATCAGGCTCATCTGCGTTTGCTGCAGAGATCAGTTGATCCCAGCAAGGTGTTTTTCCGGGAGCAGATTCTTTGTCCTACTCTTGCTGGGAACGCTTGCCCATTTGTCACCATCACAGCATGTCCTCCCAGCAAGAGCTATAAAGATATTCATCAGTTACGTAAGTACTCATCTCAAATTTGACTCTTAAATACAAGTTTGTTAGCATTTTAGGTTTTTAAACATTTGTTATTGTCTTGTTTTCATTTTTATTTGACCTGTGTTTGCCCTAGTTTGTTATTTATCGAGTTGTAATTTTGTTATTGTTGTAGTTAAAGTGATTTGTTTAGGGGGGCAATATCTAAATGATTTGATGTTCATGCTTAATAATTATTATACTAATCACTGGGATACGCTAGTATTCTTTTAGAAACAATGTTATTGTCATAATTTATACAATTTGTGCAGCAAATCCATAAACTTTCAATTTCTCTTTAGGTAATCGCCCCTGCATTGTGTTGACATGTCGCGTCCATCCCGGTGAATCCAATGCCAGCTGGGTAATGAAAGGCACCCTAGAGTTTCTATGCAGTTGGGATCCAATAGCCAAGGCACTCAGAGAGTCGTTTGTCTTCAAGATCATCCCTATGCTAAACCCAGATGGGGTCATTAATGGAATGTGAGTAAAGAGAAAACTCATCATCTCATTTGTATGATATAAAATACATTAAATTACCTTATCACGATGATAAATTGGATTTTAGATTTAAACGGCAACTAGCCCAGGATGAACCCCGTGAACCTGGACAGGATACATGGTACAACATAATTGGTCTGTTTGAGCGGTGTCTTAATATTATTTAGCATTTTGAGATTTCATTGGAAATGTAAAGTGTATTACAAATACAATTTATTATTGTTATTATTATAATTATTATTATTATTTTTTTTTATTATTGTTATTATATATTAGTCTGGTCTGGAAATGTATTCTTAATGATTCTATCAAATCACTTTGTAAATATGTTTTTTAAAGGTGCTCTATAGGTATAACTGCTAAAATAAAGTTAAAATTCATATCAATATTGTCAATAAGATAAGTAAGGTCAACAATGCTGCATACATAACATTTAGCTTGGCTGTTCTTTCACCACTGCATTCAGTTAAAAGTTGAACTATAAGCAGTCAGTCAGAGTCAAAATTCAATCACCCATCCTTCGTATATTTTGTCTCACCACAGGAACCGATGTGACCTGAACAGAGAAGATTTGAATCGTCAGTGGTGTAAACCAGACCCTATTCTGTGTCCAACCATCTACCATACAAAAGGCTTCCTCTACTACCTCAACAGTATTGGACGAACTCCCCTGGTAAGCTGGATATTTTCCTGCTAGGGTAATTTACCCAACATGTGACACCTCATGCCATGTTCCCAAAAAGCATGCGCATGTTTTTGAAGTTTGCTGTCCAATGTTGTTTGAAAATTGTCATTGTATGCTCTTTTAGTAAATTTGTTATACTTTGGTTTTCCCTGCTTTGCTTAAGTGCTATGTTTGTTGACGCTTGTAGGTTTTGTCTTTCTTTGTGTAAAGATCATTTAGTTGCCTTGTGTATGAAATGTGCTATAGAAATAATTTGCCTTGCATTTGAGTTCTGAAGATTGACTGTTGTATGTTCAGATTTATTGATAGATTTTGGAGAGTTTTGATTATATATATATATATATATACATATATATATATATATACATATATATATATATATATACATATATATATATATATATATATATACATACATATGTATATATATATATATATATATATATATATATATATATATATATATATATATACATATAAACAGTATATTAACTTTTTTTTCAAATTGAAAAAAAAAAGCAATCTGTGAATATGCAAATCAACAGATACTGAACCGTAAATATGCATCTGTTTCTATTGAATGGAGTTATAAATGCTTTTCCACTTTACTACTTTATAAAATATTTGAGAAAGTTTTTGAATAAATACAGAGAGACATTGTTGGACATTTATGCACATGAAGTCACTAGCACTTAAATGAACATGGTTGTGCAAATCGCTAGAACTTTCCATAACCCTTCCACTAATGGGTCATTGTTTGACCTCACGTTTTGATATGCGAAATCTGGTACTGAAAATATAAAGAGCACATTGTGTGCGAATGTGTAGGTGTAACAAATGTCAGCTCAGCTGTGCAAGTACACATTTGTCAAACCTCACTCCTGGGATCGCTCGGTGAAGGTGCTGCTGGCCACAGTTAACGGCCCAATCTTTTAGCTCTGTGGTCAGCGTGCTCGACTTCCAACCGATGCCACGGTGGCAGCGCGGGTACGAAGCCCACAAGTGACTGGACAGCACATAGGGAGCTTGCACAGTTGAACAATGGTGTCATATTCTAGTTGTGTCTATCCTGTGCGCGTGCTGGGAAAAAAACAGTCATGCTTCAACCTCAGATGCTGGCACTGACAATATATTTAGCACATTGTGTGCTTATGTTTAGGGAGCTTGCATAGTTGAACGATGGTGTGACATTCTCGATGTGTCTATCTTGTGTGTGTGTGTGTTTGTGAGTGTGTGTTTGGAACGAAGTTACGCCTGAGATGATGTTTGGCTTGGTGACACTTGTTTGAAGAGTGTGTAGCAGGTCTTTTAAGTCTAGCCTATGTGATGCTAGTTGTTTTGGGGAGTTTCTTTACAGCTACCAAGGTGTTTCTTTTGTCATTGTTGATTTAATGGTTATAACTGATTTTCCATCTTGCCCTTTCTTCTTAGTAGCTTGTTTTTTGTCCCAATGTCATGTCTCTGCTTTTCATTGTGGTTAGATCTCTTAAATTTGTCAGGAAGGTTGAGGTTTGGTGGAGGACCCAGATGCAGGGAGCAAAAACAGCCGGGCAAGGATGCAGTTGATGCAAAAAAGGGGATTTTAATTTCTATGAAAAAACGCGATCTTCCAAATTACAAGATAAACCAAAACATGGGGGGACCAACAAGGCAAAAAACAAGCAGCATGACATGGGGAAAAGACAATGAACCCACCCAGACAGAAGGGAGACAGGAGACTAAAAACACAAACGCTAACGACACAAGACACACCTGGGGCAAGACACAAGTGGCTGAGGGCACTGATTGGTTCACATGAGGAAGGGCAGGATTACACTTAGACAAGACCAAGGGAGACACAAAAGGAAAACAGAACCCAAAAATGACAAAATTGTCTCTAACAAACTAAAAATTGAGTCAGTCAGAGACACAACCCATATCTGAAACGAATCAAAAACATGTATTGTTCTTAGTTTGAAGTAATTAATGCAGTAAGAAACACCAGAGCAACAAAATATACATATCAGTCACATGTTCCAATACTTTTACTCACATGAAAAATGGGTGGTTTGAAACAAACAGAGATTTAAGTTGTATATCCAAATATATGGAATTAAAAGCTTAAATGTTGATGTGTTGCATCCTTTTATCTTTTGATGTCAAATGTTTTCACTCGACAGCAAAAAATAAAGTAAAGGGCTTGGGTTTGAAGGTGTGCTTTTTTATTATTGTTGGGGTATGGTTCTAAATTTGAAGAAGTTTGTTATGTCTTGCAGGTCTTCTGTGACTATCACGGCCACTCACGAAAAAAGAACGTTTTTTTGTATGGCTGCAGTGTAAAGGAAACTCTTTGGCAATCAGGTTCTACCTTTGATACTGTAGGACTGAAAGAGGACCCTGGATATAGGGTAAGACGTGTTGTGCATGTGTTGCAAAGCCTATTTATAGTGATATCATGTAAACATGTACTTTATATTTTTTTTCTTGGCATCGAATTGCTTCATATGTCACTGTTGCAATAAGTACTCAAACTATTTGGTTCTTTTCACATTTTCTTTTTCTAGACCATTGCCAAGGCCTTGGATCGTATTGCACCAGCCTTTTCTTTTAACAGCTGCAATTATATGGTAATAATAATAACTTGATTTGACAATTCCATGTTTTATCATTTGTCTGTCAGTAAACAGCAAACACTAGAAATTATTATTATTATTATTATTAGTAGTAGTAGTAGTAGTAGTAGTAGTAGTAGTAGTAGTAGTAGTAATTATTATTATTATTATTATTATTATTATTATTAGTAGTAGTAGTAGTAGTAGTAGGAGTAATAGTAATAGTAGTAGTATTTGCCTTTACAACTAGGGCTGGTTATTGATTCAAATTTTCCTCAATCGATTCGATTTTGATTCACAAGAGTTCAGTTAGATTCAATTTCGATTTTTTTTATTCAATTCACTTCAATTCAATCAATATTGAATAATTATGGATTAATTATCAATTATTCTTCGTAATTATCAAGGACATGATTAAAACTCCACAAATATTAAATTCCAATTAAAATTTTTGATTAAATGATTTAGTTTATTAATGAAAGTAACATGTTATAATCACTTAATTGTTACACAAAATCAGCAAGGATGAGCTGAAAATATTTTCATAATTCAAATTCAATAATTGTAAATATAAAGGACAATGATTCTGAATTGTCTTAAAGTGCAATAAGTCAGGTCTTTCATAAATGTAAGGAAATACTTTAAAATTTATGTGAACAGTAAATCTCAAGAAAACCCTAAGATACAAAAAAACATTGGCCTTTAAAATTCTATTTTCTTATGAACATATGGGGAAAAGAGATATTAAAATAATCGATTAATGGTTTTATGAATCAATATCAGGCTTGAAAGTGAAAATCGATTTGATATTGATTCTATTTACAACCCTATCAGTCAGGATTTACACATACTTCTACAGATAATCCGAATAACTCAAGCCTATAAGGTTTTCCTTGACTTGTGCAACCCCAATGAAGTGGATAAAGTGTTTCAATGTTTTCTTATTCATTTTTTTTAAACCACAAAAAAAGAAAAGAAAACCGCTGTAGGTACTGTAGATATAGGTGGATGTTAGTTTTAACATTTACGTATCAGTGCTTATAAGATCATTGGCCAAATTCTCTGAAGTGACTAAATGAGCAACTCGTTACAATCATATGCTATATTTGTCACCTGAGGCGCGAAGTTAGGACTAAAAGCAGAAAATACACCAGAATTGGGAAACAGAGGACATGTATATAAAGACGGGCTTTTTATGCAAAAATATAAAGTAACAACAGAGAGCAGACTGAGAAACTTTGATTGCGAGAGCAAGGTTGGATGCATGGATGCAACCTCCAACACATGCAAGAACAGCTTGCATGGAAGAGTAGGGATAGGAAGGAAAGCTCGATGTGCTGATCGAAACCTCAACGTTTTGACTCAGTAAAACTCTTGCTTGGGCAAGGCACAATTCTATATGACAGAATAAAAGCCTATATGACAAAATAAGCGTGACTAGACAAACTAAGAGTGACAAATACATCATCATCATAAGGGACATAACAACTGCATAGCAACTATAAATATAATCACAAGGGACATAGAAACTGACAACCTCAACATAATAACAAACCAAAACATATAATCATAACTAATATGGTTCCTTTCTAATCTGATATTCTCAGGTAGAGAAATCCCGTTCCGCCACTGCCAGAATTGTTGTCTGGAAAGAACTGGGTGTGCTGAGAAGTTATACCATGGAAAGCACTTACAATGGCTGTGACCAGGGAATATACAAGGTTTGTAAAATAGCACTTTCTATCTTTCTAATTTCTAACTTGTTGGAAACATTATAATGATCGCCCCAATGTTTGGATTTTATACACATTGCTAAAGTAACCACTGAACTAGACAAGACAATAGTTCTAACATTCTTGGAATATGTGTTGGGCATGCATATATGTGTACATATTTTGGTAACAATTGATCACGGTTTTCATATATTTAAATGACGTTAATGCTTTTTCTCTAGGAAGCATAAGAGGCAATTAACGTCTTACTATAGCCATAAAATCCTAAATGACTTTTGTGACTTTCATTCTAATATTTTCAAAGTACGAAGTGATGAGTAGAGATACATTTTGGTCACGATTGTTCAGTTTTGGGGCATTTCATAAATTGCCTTTTGGAGACTGTAGGCAGACGGGATGTTGAGTTGAGTGACTCGAGTGGGAAAAAAAGTCTACCACAACAAAACGTGCAGCGGATAATGCACGGTCGAAAACGAGAGTAAATCTTGGCTTGGCATCTACCCGCTTCCGAGCTCTGAAGGAACGGCTTGTACTGAAGAGCGACGCAGAGTTGGCCTGCTTGCTATTCGACAGTTAAGTGCCAAACAGAAAATAAAATGTTAGCTTGCTAATTTAGCGACATGCTAGGTTAAGTCACATTGAACAAGGGTAACTCGGCAATTTAGAATGAGGGTTGAACTTTTTTTATATCCTTATATTTACACCTGGCAATAAGTTTCCGATGGGCATCACAGAATGTTTTTTGGGGAAACGCTATTGGCTGTTCTAGGCTGTGGTAGTTGAGCTTGCTGTTTTGTTCTTGAAAACTGTTGTTAGCTCCATACTTGTTCTGATTATTTCACCATCGTTACAAGGCGAATGTTGTTTTGAACTATTATCCCTGTGTGTGACTATTTGCAAGATACCTCGTCACTCACTCTCGCAGCTTGCTTGGCTGAGTGCGGTCACAGGCAGGGGTCGTGAACGTTGAGCCATGGGAGGGGTCCGTTTTGAATTGTTTGTTTACGAACAGAAACGGTTTGATTACAAACAGAAGTAGTCAAAACTCCGGACAGTACCTTTAAGTAGCTTACCGCCACCACAGTGTGAATGTGTGAGTGCATGAATGATGTATCCATTCCATTGTAAAGCGTCTTTGAGTGTCTAGAAAAGCGCTATATAAATCTGATGCATTATTATTATTATTTTGATTTTAGCATTTGACCCATAGATGGCGCTCTGCAGGGTATGTCATCATTTCAATCCTTAATCTGCCTAAACTTTTTTTTCCCAGGGAAACAGATGACATTGATATTTGTACTATTTATTGTTTATACACACTACCTTATAGAATAAAGGATGTTGCTATAATTGATTTGTGTTCTAATCAAGAAAAAAGTGGGAAATGGTTGGATATCAGCTCTTAAATTGAACTCTTATGAGCAATTTTTGTTGTCATTAATCATCATTATATTTGTACAAACAGATGCACCTACATTTTGTTTTAAATCTGGAATACCTGTAGAAAAATTTAAATCTAACCTGAAAAAAAAATCCAAAGTCCATAATTAATGTCATGCCCATGATGAGTGTTCATTTGAACAGGGAAGAACTTTGAATTTGCCTCAACAACTAGTCTTACTTTTTGTAGACTAGCCTGCATTTTGCTCATTTCCAGTTTCTTCACATTGTTTTCCAATATTTCCATTAGAAAGTTTGCAAATTTGATTTCTACAACCTAACTTCCCACTTTTTCTTTTTCAAATAAAGTTGATCAATATTGTGCCGTGCAAAATTTGATCACACCGTTATGGTACCCTCTAAAACACTGAAAATACAATAGTGTGCATTAGTGAGAGAATTTAATAAATCAGATGATTGTAAAATGTTTGCAACGTGGTTAGTGTAACATTCAGAACATTTTCTTGTGTGCTACTAGTTCATACTTCTCTTTGTCACTGCCTTTTTGTTTGTTGTGTAAAGGGTCTGCAGACAAGAACGAGGGAGCTGGAAGAAATGGGAATGCAATTTTGCCACAGTCTGCTCTCCGTGACATGTGATACAAGGGCCCTTTACGGCAGGAGTCTTATCAGCCACATGACTCTAGGACATAACATCCTTGATCATAAGTCACACAAGTAAGATATCACTCTATTTTTTTTTTATAATTCCATTATTTAATTTCACATTTAAAGGGTGTGTTCTGAGGTAAATATGTTAGTTTTTTCAACTAAATTGAATACATTTTGTGCTGACTTTCAGGGTTATTGTTCCTTTTTGTTATTATTATTAGGGGTGTCAGGCAATTAATATTTTTAATCGTAATTAATCGCAAATTTTAGATCCGTTCTTCTAAATGTTAAAAAAAAAAAATCCCAAGTTTTCATTATCTTGTTTACGGAAGCGTATTGCATTCTCTTGAAAAACAAAACAAAAAAACAACTCCTGTTTTTCGGACTGAATATTTTTTTTCTGTCAAAAAATTATTCCGAAAAACAGAGCTGGTTTTCTGTTTTTCTGAGTAATCTTTTTTCTTTCTTTTTTTTTTACCAATGAACTCCAAGTGACGTGTTGCAGACTCGCTAATAGCGGAAGCGGACACTTTCCCGCATACCTCCATATTCAATAAGATGGTCATGTTTACTTACTGGCTCTCAATAAAGGAATGAATGTGTATACTGTATTGTGGTTTGTTCTCTAACCTCTGAGGGAAAACCCTTTTAAAAAAATATTCAGAAAAACAGAAAAAAAATATTCAGAAAAACAGAAAAATAATTATTTTATAAAACAGGGAAAAATTATTCAGCAAAACATAAAAAAAATATTCAGAAAAACAGAGGAAAATATATATTTCTTTAAACTGAAAAAAAAAATACTCAAAAAAACAAAGCTGCCCAAAAAAAATAGTCAGAAAAACAGGACTTTTCCCCCCCAAGTGAATGCAATACGCCTCCGTATAAAATGTTCAAAAAAAAAAAAAAAGTTTAACTAGTAGAAATATTACTACATCTTTTAGTGATTGATTTAGTAAATTAATAATTCATAAAATTTAGTTAAAATTAACAAGACGTACTGTACTGTAAAATATGGTATAGATTTGGGTTGAGGTCATTATTCTGCCACTAGATGGCATAATTGCCTTTGTAAGACTGGTGACAGCTCAGTGCATTTTTGTTTCATATTAAGAGCTATCTAATCTTTACATGAAGTAACTTGTTAAATTCTGCACATTTTTAAAATTGTAAAATACAACTTGACCCCAGTCTCCACAAATATATGCATTATTATTGAATTTATTACTGCTAAATTTTGACGTGGACGTATCTGCTGCGGTATGACTGGAATTCCTCCAGTACAGGATTTCCAAAAATCCAGCACTTTAAAAATAGTGGCATTAAAGGAACTTTAACTCAGAATTAACACACTAATTTTGACACCCCTAATTATTATTATTATTACATTTAATGAATATACTTGTTGATATATGTTAGCCAGGCTTTCTTCTTCTTGCAAATGAGTGGTGTGCATCTAGTGTAGTATCATTTGTGTTGTTCATGTTTATGACTCACTTCAATGGTCTTCTCAGCTTCACAAATGTTTGTTTTTCCTTCATAGACATCTGTCTGGTGTTTGTTAGTTTTATGTACACACCTATATAAGTGCATGCATATACATACAGTACATATGCACATATACTGTGCATCATATTTTGATATCAACAACTTTTTTTCAATCTACAGCAATATAGAAAGGATTACACCTCATGGTTAAACTACTTTTGGAAGGAAGGTGTATAATAATCAGTTATCGTTGAACATATTTAGTCTGTACCAATTAATTGCTTCAACAGATTACAGTGATTGCTTCAACTGGATAAAATTACTGTCACTAGGAGTAAAAATGGGTACTTCAGTATTTATAAATGAGTTATAACATGTCTTTGGCGTGATAGACAATGTAAAACACATCTTTTGTCTCTTACACAGCTGTTTTGAAGATGACGAGCCCCCGTGTGTTGAAGAAATTGAATATTCCACAGCGTGTCCTGGTCTTTATGGCAATGATTTAGAATTGGATCTAAAAGGATGCATGGTCTACACTGATGCAGAAGGTGGCGCTGAAGGACAAATGGCAGAAAACAAAAGATGGTGTCAGTCATTCCCAACAGTCAAGTCGCCTGCTCCCTCACCTGACAACACAGATGTCCATTGAAACTGTAGATGAAACAACTGTGCTCACGTGACCCTCAACAATGAGACCCCAATTTGAGCTGAGCTGCAGTTTCAGAGAACTATCGCCAGTATCTTTTCTCTCATTACTCAACTGAGTTTGCTCTGTTTATAAACTGGAATCCGATACTTTGATATCACCCAAGTGCGTAACAATAGCCGCTACTCTATGTCTTCACTATTCTACATGATCTTTGCCCCACTGAATATTTAAATAATTTGGGTGTGCTGCATTGTCACGGTCATTGTCTTATTTATTGATCTACATTAGATTTCTGAAGATATTTTCTGTTCCAGTAACACAAGAAGCTTGAATTATCTATAAGATGTTTGAAGGCAAAAAAGACACTTTTAAAGTCTTGACTGACTCAATATTACAATAAAGCATGTATGCATTTTTTTTTTTAATTTATACATTCTATTTAAAACTCAATAGAGGCAGATTACAAGCCTTCCTGCTGCCTCACAAAAATAATGTTTAAGTTGTTATCTGGGTTTGACTTACTCTTTTTTTTAAGTTTGTATTATCGCTCAGCGTTTGCATGACTTTTTGATATATTCGCATGCATATGAATTAACGAATGAATGAATGAATGAATGAATTAACGTTAGCAAAATTGTTGCTGCCCGTCTTAATGAAAGAAAGATAGTAATAGTAATCTTAAATAAAAGTTTAATGAAAATTAACCAATGAAAATCAAATGCTAAGATGGTACACCTAATAAGATCATTATAATAATTTGAACATAGGGTTCAATCAAAGTGAATTTTGTAATTAGCATAATATGAGTTTTTTAATTTGTAAGCAGTCAGTCGGCCTATACTGTATGTTTAACGTTTGGTGACATGATATCTATCACATTTAACATGGAACAGAGGAAGCAAAAGAGAGAGTTGTCTCAGCAGCTTAAAAAGATAATTATAGACAAGCACGTTAAAGGTAAAGGCTTTAAAACCATCTGTAAACAGCTTGATGTTCTTGTGACTACACCTGCACACAATATTCAGAAATTTAGAATCCACTGGACTGCAGCCAACCTCCTTGGAAATGCCCGCAGGTGTTTACTGTTTCTGTTGTGTAATGCTGCCGGAGTGTTCTTCATGTGGAATAAATCACATTGTCAAAACTTCTTATGCCCCGTGTATATACAAACATTGATCTTGTCATTGAGCTATACCATTTCAAGTGTGCCAGGTGTGTCCCTGGAGCTTTCAATCAGCCGTGTTTTTTACACCTTGGCCCATTAGCGTGCAATGATGACAGCGGCTAGCAATCAGAGGTGTGAAAACAACAACACGGCAATGTTTGTGTTTCTCCCAGCAGACTAAGTCTTGTTGTTTTTCACCAACTGGACAATGTTGACAGCGCGATGACATCAGTGTTTTTCAGCAAATAACAATCTAACTACTTTCTTTAGTGTTTGGTAGAGGGCTCTTATATATGTAATATAATATCCATTCAATAACACTTAAAGATTTTAGTATCAAATTGGTCACAATGTCCTTAAGTGCCACAACAACTCTTGAAATGGCTTCCTTTCTTCGCCCTCACTATTCAAATACTAAATCGGCATTTTTTATAGGGCTTTCCCATCCTTAAAGGGAATGAAACATCAGCCATGATGGCCCATTTTTCACTCAAGCACTCTCTTTATGTATTTTTTCATCAGGAACATGATATTAGCTTGCATTTTCAATTTCATCAATTTGTTTTGGAGAAATCAATAAATAAATAACAAACAAAAAAAACGCCCCTTGTGATAGTGACGCCCCCCACCTCCCTCTTGGTACACGTCATAGCGGGTACTGGACACAACAGAACTTAAAAAAATAAATAAATAAATGGAAATACGGAATTACTGAGGATCTCAACTTCTGATCCTTCTATTTAGCCCTAGAAGCAAGATGGATCACAGAGTATACTGTACACTCAAGAATTTTCTAAAAATCACCTTTGCCGATGTGGAAACTAGCATTGTACAAGAGAACTCCATCCCCATAGACGCTCACTATAAAAAGCTTAAAGGCACTCAACACTAAATGACTTTGTTTTGTTTTTTTGCTGATAAACTGTATAAACATCCTATTTCGACATTTTATTGCATGTTTTTAGAAAGCTTGAATTTGGGGCACAAACTGTGTGCACCATCTTAAAAGGAACCCCACTTAGTTCCTTAGATTCCTTAGAGGCATCTTTTGTTGAAAGCTAATTCTTTAATCAAAAAAATATACAAGTTTCCTCCTGTAAACATTATTAAGCATAGGCTATAATTTATACATGTATTTAAGGCAAGTTGTAAAATGTCTGAAGTTCTCTTAACAAATTTAAAACATCATAAATCATGCTGTTTCTACTAAGTACTGTCTCAAATAATCTCCAATTTTGATAGTGTAAATGTATAGGATCGTATGCCGAGAAGCGTTTCATGGGTGGAGCAATATGGTGGCCTCGCGACTTCAAAAGTCTTGGCCTATATGCAGATCAGTGGTAGTGATGTAGAATGGCGGCTGCCTCTCTCCCGAGCAATGTGAAACGCTTATTCAGAAAGCAAGGTAAGTCTCCGTCGCGTTCCTAAAGGGACGATCTAAACTCTTGAATGCGTCTGGTGAATGACGAGAGCACGACGTGGGGGAGGGTGACTCTCCCGATCGCATTTTGTTTGGATAAGCTTTTTCCTCCGTGTGTTCGTTTAATTTCAGGTAGTGAGAATGTTGGTTATCCGAATACAGGCTGGAGACGATGAACAGTTCCTTCAAAGCTTTTATACAGAATATTCCGGGCACAAATAAGTTACAGACAATGGCTGTAGCTTCTCACCAGTGCGAAGTTACAGAGAACTTACACCATTCTTATACTATCTTGAAGGGCGGTACCACACAGTTTCCAGTAAACAGTTCAACGAAGTTAACCGGACGTGCACGATAACATTCAAGGACACGATCCAGACACATAACAAAGATCATTTGAGGAATAGAGGAAGTTATGCAGTCATGACTAAACCTGGCAGAGATAGCGATATCACTCAAGGATATAGCCGCAGAACAAAGCTCTACTGAGGAAATGAGGAAATTAAAACAGTTATGACTAAATCTGGGCAGAAGACACACTTCATTATGTTGGTATCAACCAAATAAATAATTTAGAGCAAACTTGTCATTACAGTCGGGGTTCCTAAAGAAACAACATGCACCCTCCACCACGCGGTGCTCTCGTCATTCACCTGACGCATTCAAGAGCTTTGATTGTCCCTTTAGGAACGCTACGGAGACTTATCTTGCTTTCTTGATAGATGTTTCACATTGCTAGGCAGAGAGCTAGCCGCCATTCTACATCACTACGCACTGAATGCGTTGCGACGTAAATAATAATGTAATAATAATGTACGTCCAAATAAAGTTCCTACAAAATGTATTAAACTGGAATTTATTTTTGAAAAATGAATCTCATAGTTATGTTAGTAACAACCAAATAAATAATATAGAGTTAACTTGTCATTACAGTTGGGGTTCCTTTTAAGGTTGAACACTTAGTCATTGGGCCATAGCCCAAAATATGACATAATATATATGACATGAAGTAAATGACCTACCTGTAAAAAAAATTTAAAAAATTTACACTGGTGCATATGCTGGTTTTGGCAATGTTCAAGACACTTATCAGTGGTTGATAATGTTGTGTTTGGTATCATTTTAAAGGGCACATTCTAAGCTGAGGCTCTTTGTAAAATATATAAGTCAAGGCAGGGACATAATTTCACCCAAAAATGTTTTGATACAATATTAGGGCATCCAGGATGGTTGTTGTTGTCACTGCAAAGCGTATGTTAGGACACCTTTAAAGGACTTATTATGGGACTGCTGCGTAGCAAAGCAGTAGCAGAGCTACTGCCTGAAAGCAAAGCAGGCACATATTACTATCCTAAGAAAATCGGGTTTATTATTTCTGATAAATTATGGGACTGCTTTGCGAAGCAAGCAGGCACATATTGTTATTCTACCTAGGACAGTGGTTTATTTTTTTCTTGTCGTTATTATTATGGGACTGCTTTGCGAAGCAAGCAGGCACATATTGTTATTCTACCTAGGACAGTGGTTTATTATGGGACTGCTTTGCGAAGCAAGCAGGCACATATTGTTATTCTACCTAGGACAGTGGTTTATTTTTCTTGTTGTTATTATTATATATTATTCCACGATTTTTCCGCTAAAATGCGGCCCGTACCGTACATCGCACCGGCACAAATGAGGTATCAAACGATGCGGCTCGATCTGACTCGCTGCGCTATTATTTTTCTAAGAATTCCCAGTTACCTTGGCGACGCTATTCCCAAAAAACTCCCAAATTAACTCCCCTTTGGGAATGAATGGGAAAAAATCACACTTCAAGCACCTTTTTCCAAGACACGCTGCGCGCGCATACGTTATCCGACCGATACGAATTTTAGCTCATTTTGTAGGAATTTGTCCCATCTTTAGCTCAGTGTCGAAATCTTTTTTAAGGAATGAAAGCCCCCCCCCCCTGTTCGGGTTCAAAGACAGTAGCTGAATTAGCTTTCTCACACACTCTGTTGGCTAATTAGCCATCCAGTGCCGGGAACCAAATAATGTATTAGAAAAAATTTCACTTCAACTCGTCACCACTGCCACAATCTTTTGTCACTAGACGTCAAATTCTCACATTTTGTAGTCACGAGTGTCTTCTTTCAGACAAACTAACTTTTATTTGGCTAAGGTGTCATTTAGTACCTTTATTTTCCCTTTAAGCGAAGAGAAATTGGACTCTCTCGCCAATCTCTTCCATGTTAATTTGGGTGTTTTTTTCCTCTTCATTTCGGATAAATCATACATTTTCAACCTGCTCTCATTTGGTCATTTTTCATCCGATTAAAAAAATTACAACATGCTCGTGTTCCCCAAACCCTTGCCGTTCTAACAAGCCATTTCTTGAATCTGTATCTTGAAGAGTTAAGTCGTGAGAGGCTTTTGTTCCAGGGGTGCGTCTGTCATACAATCTCAATGGAATGCAACCAATCTTGATGATAGTTGGATCTAGTCTTCTCTCTTTTCCCTGATTGGTTCGTTTTCTGCTTGTCTGTGCTGTGGCCAATGAGAGACGCTTTAATGACACCAATTAGAAGTTTCTCGAGAACCTACTCCTCCCATTTCATCTCGTCTGAGGTAAGTTGCAAGGCAATTGTTTGTAGTCTGGTGAATAATGCTAAATAAGTGTGATTTTGCAAGTTTTCCCCATCCTAAACTACATCACGTTAATACTGGCGATGTATTGAAACGTATTTGATGTGTTTGAACGTTATGTTGCTGTTTTAACAAGATTGGAAAAGTTAAGTGCTAGAGATGGTAGCCTACATGCTAGCTGCACCTGCTAGCGCTAGCAAAGAGCTAGCAGATGTTACATTAAAGTTTTAATGTGCAGTAAAAAAAAACTAAGAAAAGTTTGAGTAGGCTCTAAATCTCAATTGTGTACATCTCTCGTTGCTACAATATACAGTAAGGCTTTTGTCTCGTCTGTCGTCGACGTGGGGGGGGGGGGGGGGGTTGAGTGGCGTGTCGACGGTGTAGCGAAGCGGCGCCAATGAGGGATTTCGGAGAACATGCTCGTGTTCCCCAAACCCTTGCCGTTCTAACGAGCCCTTTCTTGAATCTGTATCTTCAACCGTTAAGTCGTGAGAGGCTTTTGTACAAGGGGTGCTTCTCTCATGCGATCTCAATGCAATGTGGGTGCGTGACGTCACTTCAACTCGTCACCATGGCAACGATCTTTTGTCACTAGACGTCAAATTCTCACATTTTGTAGTCACGAGTGTCTTCTTTCAGACAAACTAACTTTTATTTGGCTAAGGTGTCATTTAGTACCTTTATTTTCACCTTAAGCAAGAGAAGTCGGACTAATTCGCCTGTCTTGTACATGTTAATTTCAGGCGCCTTCCTCTCTCCATTTCTGATAAATCATAAGTTTTCAACCTGCTCTCATTTGGTCATTTTTTATCCGATTAAGAAAATGAGAACATGCTCGTGTTCCCCAAACCCTTGCCGTTCTAACGAGCCATTTCTTGAATCTGTATCTTCAACCGTTAAGTCGTGAGAGGCTTTTGTACAAGGGGTGCTTCTCTCATGCGATCTCAATGCAATGTGGGGCGCGTGACGGCTCCAAGTCAAAAATGTATGTGCTCTTAAAGTGACAGTGACATATTTTTAGATTATGGTTAACTTCCACATTTCTTGACCGATTCCAGTCATTTAAATTTTAAACTGTTCAGCTCATTTACATTTTTTTAAATACATGTTCAGGGACAGTGAGATACTTTTAGTTGATGTTGATTATGGTTAACTTCCACATTTCTTGAGCGATTCCAGTGGTTTAAATTTTAAACTGTTCAGCTCATTACCAAAGAGTCAGCAGTCCCATTCAAAATTTCCGCGGGAATTTTTCTAGTATTACTATTATTATTTCATCTTCCACGATTTTTCCGCAAAAATTCAGCCCGTACCGTAGATCGCACCGGGACAAATGAGGTATCAAACGATGCGGCTCCATCTGACTCGCTGCGCTATTATTTTTCTAAGAATTCCGAGTTACCATGGCGACGCTATTCCCAAATTAAGTCCCCATTGGGAATGAATGGGAAAACGAAAGTGATCAAATCAGATCAAGCAGCTTTTTTTTTTTTTTAGGTACGCCAAGGACTCTCTCCCCCTCGACCACCCGGGTCGGCGGCCATCTTGGCCAATTGATTAGGTATTCCCAGGATTCTCGCCACTCCGCTCGCCCAGGGCGACGGCCATCTTGGCCAATTCATTAGCTACGGCAAGGATTCTCGCCACTTCGCTTGCTCAGGGCGGCGGCCATTTTGGCCAATTGATTAGGTACGCCCAGGATTCTCGCCACTCCGCTCGCCCAGGGCGGCGGCCATTTTGGCCAATTAATTAGCGTCGCCAAGGATTCTCTACCCTCCGCCCACCCGGGGCGGCGGCCATCTTGGCCAATTGATTAGGTACGCCAAGGATTCTCGCCACTTTGCTCGCTCAGGGCGGCGGCTATTTTGGCCAATTGATTAGGTACGCCCAGGATTCTCGCCACTCTGCTCGCCACTCTGCTCGCCCAGGGCGGCGGCCATTTTGGCCAATTGATTAGGTATCTAAGTGCTACTACTATACTACTACTACTACTATGTCTACAAGTACTACATACAGTACATGCATGTTTCCACCTTGCAAGAGTCAGCAGTCCCATTCAAAATTTCCGCGGGAATTTTTCTAGTTTTTCTTGTTATGGGACTGCTTTGCGAAGCAAGCAGGCACATATTGTTATTCTACCTAGGACAGTGGTTTATTTTTCTTGTTGTTATTATTATATATTATTCCACGATTTTTCCGCTAAAATGCGGCCCGTACCGTACATCGCACCGGCACAAATGAGGTATCAAACGATGCGGCTCGATCTGACTCGCTGCGCTATTATTTTTCTAAGAATTCCCAGTTACCTTGGCGACGCTATTCCCAAAAAACTCCCAAATTAACTCCCCATTGGGAATGAATGGGAAAAAATCACACTTCAAGCACCTTTTTCCAAGACACGCTGCGCGCGTATACGTTATCCGACCGATACGAATTTTAGCTCATTTTGTAGGAATTTGTCCCATCTTTAGCTCAGTGTCGAAATCTTTTTTAAGGAATGAAAGCCCCCCCCCCTGTTCGGGTTCAAAGACAGTGGCTGAATTAGCTTTCTCACACACTCTGTTGGCTAATTAGCCATCCAGTGCCGGGAACCAAATAATGTATTAGAAAAAATTTCACTTCAACTCGTCACCACTGCCACAATCTTTTGTCACTAGACGTCAAATTCTCACATTTTGTAGTCACGAGTGTCTTCTTTCAGACAAACTAACTTTTATTTGGTTAAGGTGTCATTTAGTACCTTTATTTTCCCTTTAAGCGAGTAGAAGTTGGACTCTCTCGCCTATCTCTCCCATGTTAATTTGGGCGACTTCTTCCTCTTCATTTCGAATAAATCATAAGTTTTCAACCTGCTCTCATTTGGTCATTTTTTATCCGATTAAGAAAATGAGAACATGCTCGTGTTCCCCAAACCCTTGCCGTTCTAACGAGCCCTTTCTTGAATCTGTATCTTCAACCGTTAAGTCGTGAGAGGCTTTTGTACAAGGGGTGCTTCTCTCATGCGATCTCAATGCAATGTGGGTGCGTGACGTCACTTCAACTCGTCACCATGGCAACGATCTTTTGTCACTAGACGTCAAATTCTCACATTTTGTAGTCACGAGTGTCTTCTTTCAGACAAACTAACTTTTATTTGGCTAAGGTGTCATTTAGTACCTTTATTTTCACCTTAAGCAAGAGAAGTCGGACTAATTCGCCTGTCTTGTACATGTTAATTTCAGGCGCCTTCCTCTCTCCATTTCTGATAAATCATAAGTTTTCAACCTGCTCTCATTTGGTCATTTTTTATCCGATTAAGAAAATGAGAACATGCTCGTGTTCCCCAAACCCTTGCCGTTCTAACGAGCCATTTCTTGAATCTGTATCTTCAACCGTTAAGTCGTGAGAGGCTTTTGTACAAGGGCTGCTTCTCTCATGCGATCTCAATGCAATGTGGGGCGCGTGACGGCTCCAAGTCAAAAATGTATGTGCTCTTAAAGTGACAGTGACATATTTTTAGATTATGGTTAACTTCCACATTTCTTGACCGATTCCAGTCATTTAAATTTTAAACTGTTCAGCTCATTTACATTTTTTTAAATACATGTTCAGGGACAGTGAGATACTTTTAGTTGATGTTGATTATGGTTAACTTCCACATTTCTTGAGCGATTCCAGTGGTTTAAATTTTAAACTGTTCAGCTCATTACCAAAGAGTCAGCAGTCCCATTCAAAATTTCCGCGGGAATTTTTCTAGTTATGGGACTGCTTTGCGAAGCAAGCAGGCACATATTGTTATTCTACCTAGGACAGTGGTTTATTATGGGACTGCTTTGCGAAGCAAGCAGGCACATATTGTTATTCTACCTAGGACAGTGGTTTATTTTTCTTGTTGTTATTATTATATATTATTCCACGATTTTTCCGCTAAAATGCGGCCCGTACCGTACATCGCACCGGCACAAATGAGGTATCAAACGATGCGGCTCGATCTGACTCGCTGCGCTATTATTTTTCTAAGAATTCCCAGTTACCTTGGCGACGCTATTCCCAAAAAACTCCCAAATTAACTCCCCTTTGGGAATGAATGGGAAAAAATCACACTTCAAGCACCTTTTTCCAAGACACGCTGCGCGCGCATACGTTATCCGACCGATACGAATTTTAGCTCATTTTGTAGGAATTTGTCCCATCTTTAGCTCAGTGTCGAAATCTTTTTTAAGGAATGAAAGCCCCCCCCCCCTGTTCGGGTTCAAAGACAGTAGCTGAATTAGCTTTCTCACACACTCTGTTGGCTAATTAGCCATCCAGTGCCGGGAACCAAATAATGTATTAGAAAAAATTTCACTTCAACTCGTCACCACTGCCACAATCTTTTGTCACTAGACGTCAAATTCTCACATTTTGTAGTCACGAGTGTCTTCTTTCAGACAAACTAACTTTTATTTGGCTAAGGTGTCATTTAGTACCTTTATTTTCCCTTTAAGCGAAGAGAAATTGGACTCTCTCGCCAATCTCTTCCATGTTAATTTGGGTGTTTTTTTCCTCTTCATTTCGGATAAATCATACATTTTCAACCTGCTCTCATTTGGTCATTTTTCATCCGATTAAAAAAATTACAACATGCTCGTGTTCCCCAAACCCTTGCCGTTCTAACAAGCCATTTCTTGAATCTGTATCTTGAAGAGTTAAGTCGTGAGAGGCTTTTGTTCCAGGGGTGCGTCTGTCATACAATCTCAATGGAATGCAACCAATCTTGATGATAGTTGGATCTAGTCTTCTCTCTTTTCCCTGATTGGTTCGTTTTCTGCTTGTCTGTGCTGTGGCCAATGAGAGACGCTTTAATGACACCAATTAGAAGTTTCTCGAGAACCTACTCCTCCCATTTCATCTCGTCTGAGGTAAGTTGCAAGGCAATTGTTTGTAGTCTGGTGAATAATGCTAAATAAGTGTGATTTTGCAAGTTTTCCCCATCCTAAACTACATCACGTTAATACTGGCGATGTATTGAAACGTATTTGATGTGTTTGAACGTTATGTTGCTGTTTTAACAAGATTGGAAAAGTTAAGTGCTAGAGATGGTAGCCTACATGCTAGCTGCACCTGCTAGCGCTAGCAAAGAGCTAGCAGATGTTACATTAAAGTTTTAATGTGCAGTAAAAAAAAACTAAGAAAAGTTTGAGTAGGCTCTAAATCTCAATTGTGTACATCTCTCGTTGCTACAATATACAGTAAGGCTTTTGTCTCGTCTGTCGTCGACGTGGGGGGGGGGGGGGGGGTTGAGTGGCGTGTCGACGGTGTAGCGAAGCGGCGCCAATGAGGGATTTCGGAGAACATGCTCGTGTTCCCCAAACCCTTGCCGTTCTAACGAGCCCTTTCTTGAATCTGTATCTTCAACCGTTAAGTCGTGAGAGGCTTTTGTACAAGGGGTGCTTCTCTCATGCGATCTCAATGCAATGTGGGTGCGTGACGTCACTTCAACTCGTCACCATGGCAACGATCTTTTGTCACTAGACGTCAAATTCTCACATTTTGTAGTCACGAGTGTCTTCTTTCAGACAAACTAACTTTTATTTGGCTAAGGTGTCATTTAGTACCTTTATTTTCACCTTAAGCAAGAGAAGTCGGACTAATTCGCCTGTCTTGTACATGTTAATTTCAGGCGCCTTCCTCTCTCCATTTCTGATAAATCATAAGTTTTCAACCTGCTCTCATTTGGTCATTTTTTATCCGATTAAGAAAATGAGAACATGCTCGTGTTCCCCAAACCCTTGCCGTTCTAACGAGCCATTTCTTGAATCTGTATCTTCAACCGTTAAGTCGTGAGAGGCTTTTGTACAAGGGGTGCTTCTCTCATGCGATCTCAATGCAATGTGGGGCGCGTGACGGCTCCAAGTCAAAAATGTATGTGCTCTTAAAGTGACAGTGACATATTTTTAGATTATGGTTAACTTCCACATTTCTTGACCGATTCCAGTCATTTAAATTTTAAACTGTTCAGCTCATTTACATTTTTTTAAATACATGTTCAGGGACAGTGAGATACTTTTAGTTGATGTTGATTATGGTTAACTTCCACATTTCTTGAGCGATTCCAGTGGTTTAAATTTTAAACTGTTCAGCTCATTACCAAAGAGTCAGCAGTCCCATTCAAAATTTCCGCGGGAATTTTTCTAGTATTACTATTATTATTTCATCTTCCACGATTTTTCCGCAAAAATTCAGCCCGTACCGTAGATCGCACCGGGACAAATGAGGTATCAAACGATGCGGCTCCATCTGACTCGCTGCGCTATTATTTTTCTAAGAATTCCGAGTTACCATGGCGACGCTATTCCCAAATTAAGTCCCCATTGGGAATGAATGGGAAAACGAAAGTGATCAAATCAGATCAAGCAGCTTTTTTTTTTTTTTAGGTACGCCAAGGACTCTCTCCCCCTCGACCACCCGGGTCGGCGGCCATCTTGGCCAATTGATTAGGTATTCCCAGGATTCTCGCCACTCCGCTCGCCCAGGGCGACGGCCATCTTGGCCAATTCATTAGCTACGGCAAGGATTCTCGCCACTTCGCTTGCTCAGGGCGGCGGCCATTTTGGCCAATTGATTAGGTACGCCCAGGATTCTCGCCACTCCGCTCGCCCAGGGCGGCGGCCATTTTGGCCAATTAATTAGCGTCGCCAAGGATTCTCTACCCTCCGCCCACCCGGGGCGGCGGCCATCTTGGCCAATTGATTAGGTACGCCAAGGATTCTCGCCACTTTGCTCGCTCAGGGCGGCGGCTATTTTGGCCAATTGATTAGGTACGCCCAGGATTCTCGCCACTCTGCTCGCCACTCTGCTCGCCCAGGGCGGCGGCCATTTTGGCCAATTGATTAGGTATCTAAGTGCTACTACTATACTACTACTACTACTATGTCTACAAGTACTACATACAGTACATGCATGTTTCCACCTTGCAAGAGTCAGCAGTCCCATTCAAAATTTCCGCGGGAATTTTTCTAGTTTTTCTTGTTGTTATTATTATATATTATTCCACGATTTTTCCGCTAAAATGCGGCCCGTACCGTACATCGCACCGGCACAAATGAGGTATCAAACGATGCGGCTCGATCTGACTCGCTGCGCTATTATTTTTCTAAGAATTCCCAGTTACCTTGGCGACGCTATTCCCAAAAAACTCCCAAATTAACTCCCCTTTGGGAATGAATGGGAAAAAATCACACTTCAAGCACCTTTTTCCAAGACACGCTGCGCGCGCATACGTTATCCGACCGATACGAATTTTAGCTCATTTTGTAGGAATTTGTCCCATCTTTAGCTCAGTGTCGAAATCTTTTTTAAGGAATGAAAGCCCCCCCCCCCTGTTCGGGTTCAAAGACAGTAGCTGAATTAGCTTTCTCACACACTCTGTTGGCTAATTAGCCATCCAGTGCCGGGAACCAAATAATGTATTAGAAAAAATTTCACTTCAACTCGTCACCACTGCCACAATCTTTTGTCACTAGACGTCAAATTCTCACATTTTGTAGTCACGAGTGTCTTCTTTCAGACAAACTAACTTTTATTTGGCTAAGGTGTCATTTAGTACCTTTATTTTCCCTTTAAGCGAAGAGAAATTGGACTCTCTCGCCAATCTCTTCCATGTTAATTTGGGTGTTTTTTTCCTCTTCATTTCGGATAAATCATACATTTTCAACCTGCTCTCATTTGGTCATTTTTCATCCGATTAAAAAAATTACAACATGCTCGTGTTCCCCAAACCCTTGCCGTTCTAACAAGCCATTTCTTGAATCTGTATCTTGAAGAGTTAAGTCGTGAGAGGCTTTTGTTCCAGGGGTGCGTCTGTCATACAATCTCAATGGAATGCAACCAATCTTGATGATAGTTGGATCTAGTCTTCTCTCTTTTCCCTGATTGGTTCGTTTTCTGCTTGTCTGTGCTGTGGCCAATGAGAGACGCTTTAATGACACCAATTAGAAGTTTCTCGAGAACCTACTCCTCCCATTTCATCTCGTCTGAGGTAAGTTGCAAGGCAATTGTTTGTAGTCTGGTGAATAATGCTAAATAAGTGTGATTTTGCAAGTTTTCCCCATCCTAAACTACATCACGTTAATACTGGCGATGTATTGAAACGTATTTGATGTGTTTGAACGTTATGTTGCTGTTTTAACAAGATTGGAAAAGTTAAGTGCTAGAGATGGTAGCCTACATGCTAGCTGCACCTGCTAGCGCTAGCAAAGAGCTAGCAGATGTTACATTAAAGTTTTAATGTGCAGTAAAAAAAAACTAAGAAAAGTTTGAGTAGGCTCTAAATCTCAATTGTGTACATCTCTCGTTGCTACAATATACAGTAAGGCTTTTGTCTCGTCTGTCGTCGACGTGGGGGGGGGGGGGGGGGGTTGAGTGGCGTGTCGACGGTGTAGCGAAGCGGCGCCAATGAGGGATTTCGGAGAACATGCTCGTGTTCCCCAAACCCTTGCCGTTCTAACGAGCCCTTTCTTGAATCTGTATCTTCAACCGTTAAGTCGTGAGAGGCTTTTGTACAAGGGGTGCTTCTCTCATGCGATCTCAATGCAATGTGGGTGCGTGACGTCACTTCAACTCGTCACCATGGCAACGATCTTTTGTCACTAGACGTCAAATTCTCACATTTTGTAGTCACGAGTGTCTTCTTTCAGACAAACTAACTTTTATTTGGCTAAGGTGTCATTTAGTACCTTTATTTTCACCTTAAGCAAGAGAAGTCGGACTAATTCGCCTGTCTTGTACATGTTAATTTCAGGCGCCTTCCTCTCTCCATTTCTGATAAATCATAAGTTTTCAACCTGCTCTCATTTGGTCATTTTTTATCCGATTAAGAAAATGAGAACATGCTCGTGTTCCCCAAACCCTTGCCGTTCTAACGAGCCATTTCTTGAATCTGTATCTTCAACCGTTAAGTCGTGAGAGGCTTTTGTACAAGGGGTGCTTCTCTCATGCGATCTCAATGCAATGTGGGGCGCGTGACGGCTCCAAGTCAAAAATGTATGTGCTCTTAAAGTGACAGTGACATATTTTTAGATTATGGTTAACTTCCACATTTCTTGACCGATTCCAGTCATTTAAATTTTAAACTGTTCAGCTCATTTACATTTTTTTAAATACATGTTCAGGGACAGTGAGATACTTTTAGTTGATGTTGATTATGGTTAACTTCCACATTTCTTGAGCGATTCCAGTGGTTTAAATTTTAAACTGTTCAGCTCATTACCAAAGAGTCAGCAGTCCCATTCAAAATTTCCGCGGGAATTTTTCTAGTATTACTATTATTATTTCATCTTCCACGATTTTTCCGCAAAAATTCAGCCCGTACCGTAGATCGCACCGGGACAAATGAGGTATCAAACGATGCGGCTCCATCTGACTCGCTGCGCTATTATTTTTCTAAGAATTCCGAGTTACCATGGCGACGCTATTCCCAAATTAAGTCCCCATTGGGAATGAATGGGAAAACGAAAGTGATCAAATCAGATCAAGCAGCTTTTTTTTTTTTTTAGGTACGCCAAGGACTCTCTCCCCCTCGACCACCCGGGTCGGCGGCCATCTTGGCCAATTGATTAGGTATTCCCAGGATTCTCGCCACTCCGCTCGCCCAGGGCGACGGCCATCTTGGCCAATTCATTAGCTACGGCAAGGATTCTCGCCACTTCGCTTGCTCAGGGCGGCGGCCATTTTGGCCAATTGATTAGGTACGCCCAGGATTCTCGCCACTCCGCTCGCCCAGGGCGGCGGCCATTTTGGCCAATTAATTAGCGTCGCCAAGGATTCTCTACCCTCCGCCCACCCGGGGCGGCGGCCATCTTGGCCAATTGATTAGGTACGCCAAGGATTCTCGCCACTTTGCTCGCTCAGGGCGGCGGCTATTTTGGCCAATTGATTAGGTACGCCCAGGATTCTCGCCACTCTGCTCGCCACTCTGCTCGCCCAGGGCGGCGGCCATTTTGGCCAATTGATTAGGTATCTAAGTGCTACTACTATACTACTACTACTACTATGTCTACAAGTACTACATACAGTACATGCATGTTTCCACCTTGCAAGAGTCAGCAGTCCCATTCAAAATTTCCGCGGGAATTTTTCTAGTTATTATATATTATTCCAGCGATTTTTCCGCTAAAATGCGGCCCGTACCGTACATCGCACCGGCACAAATGAGGTATCAAACGATGCGGCTCGATCTGACTCGCTGCGCTATTATTTTTCTAAGAATTCCCAGTTACCTTGGCGACGCTATTCCCAAAAAACTCCCAAATTAACTCCCCATTGGGAATGAATGGGAAAAAAATCACACTTCAAGCACCTTTTTCCAAGACACGCTGCGCGCGCATACGTTATCCGACCGATACGAATTTTAGCTCATTTTGTAGGAATTTTTCCCATCTTTAGCTCAGTGTCGAAATCTTTTTTAAGGAATGAAAGCCCCCCCCCCTGTTCGGGTTCAAAGACAGTGGCTGAATTAGCTTTCTCACACACTCTGTTGGCTAATTAGCCATCCAGTGCCGGGAACCAAATAATGTATTAGAAAAAATTTCACTTCAACTCGTCACCACTGCCACAATCTTTTGTCACTAGACGTCAAATTCTCACATTTTGTAGTCACGAGTGTCTTCTTTCAGACAAACTAACTTTTATTTGGCTAAGGTGTCATTTAGTACCTTTATTTTCACCTTAAGCAAGAGAAGTCGGACTAATTCGCCTGTCTTTTACATGTTAATTTCAGGCGCCTTGCTCTCTCCATTTCTGATAAATCATAAGTTTTCAACCTGCTCTCATTTGGTCATTTTTTATCCGATTAAGAAAATGAGAACATGCTCGTGTTCCCCAAACCCTTGCCGTTCTAACGAGCCATTTCTTGAATCTGTATCTTCAACCGTTAAGTCGTGAGAGGCTCTTCTTTGAGGTGTGCGTCTCTCATTCAATCTCAATGCAATGTGGGTGCGTGACGTCACTTCAACTCGTCACCATGGCAACTATCTTTTGTCACTAGACGTCAAATTCTCACATTTTGTAGTCACGAGTGTCTTCTTTCAGACAAACTAACTTTTATTTGGCTAAGGTGTCATTTAGTACCTTTATTTTCACCTTAAGCAAGAGAAGTCGGACTAATTCGCCTGTCTTTTACATGTTAATTTCAGGCGCCTTGCTCTCTCCATTTCTGATAAATCATAAGTTTTCAACCTGCTCTCATTTGGTCATTTTTTATCCGTTTAAGAAAATGAGAACATGCTCGTGTTCCTCAAACCCTTGCCGTTCTAACGAGTCATTTCTTGAATCTGTATCTTCAACCGTTAAGTCGTGAGAGGTTTTTGTTGAAGGGGTGCTTCTCTCATGCAATCTCAATGGAATGTGGGGCGCGTGACGGCTCCAAGTCAAAAATGGATGTGCGCTCTTAAAGTGACAGTGACATATTTTTAGATTATGGTTAATTTACACATTTCTTGACCGATTCCAGTCATTTCAATTTTAAACTGTTCAGCTCATTTACATTTTTTTAAATACATTTTCAGGGACAGTGAGATACTTTTAGTTGATGTTGTTTATGGTTAACTTCCACATTTCTTGACCGATTGCAGTCGTTTAAATTTTAAACTGTTCAGCTCATTACCAAAGAGTCAGCAGTCCCATTCAAAATTTCCGCGGGAATTTTTCTAGTTTTATTATATTATCTTCCACAGATTTTTCCGCAAAAATGCGGCCCGTACCATAGATCGCACCGGCATGAATGAGATATCAAACGATGCGGCTCCATCTGACTCGCTGCGGCATTACTTTTCTTGGAATCCCGAGTTACCATGGCGACGCAATTCCCCCAAAACTCCCCCAAAAAGTTCCATTGGAATGAATGGGAAAGGGGAACAAAAGTCAAAAAATCAAGCACCTTTTTCCAAGCCACGCTACACGCGCATACGCTATCCGGCCGATATGATTTTTAGCCCATTTTGTTGCAATTTTTCCCATCTTTAGCTCAGTGTCAAAAGTTTTTTAAGGAATGCAAGCTCTCCCCCCTGTGCGGGGTTCAAAGACAGTGAGCGAAAGGGGCAAAAATAGCCTTTTAACATTGGTGTGTATTGCGTCTGTCAGAGTGGAGCAATTAACGTGAGAGTGAAGAGAAACAAAATATTATTTCGTAAAGTTTCATTTCAACTCGTCACCATGGCCACAATCTTTGCTCACTAAACATCAAATTCGCACATTTTGTAGTCACAAGAGTCTTCTTTCAGACAAACCCACTTTTATTTTATTATTATTAGGTGTCATTTAGTACCTTTTTTTTTTTTTTTTACTTTAAGCGAGGAGAAGTCAAACTTTTTCGCCTATCTTTTCCATGTTAATTTGGTCACCTTTTTCTCTTAATTTTTTAAAAATCAAAAGTTTTCAACCTGCTCTAATTTGGTTATTTTTCATCCGATTAAAAAAATTTGAACATGCTCGCGTTCCCCAAACCCTTGCCATTCTAACAAGCCCTTTCTGGAATCTGCATCTTCAACCATTAAGTCGTGAGAGGCTTTTGTTTGAGGTAAGCGTTTCTCATACATTTCAGTGGAATGTGTGTGCGTGATGTCTCCAACATGTTAAAGTCAAATGTGTGTGCGTGAATGTGCATGTTTCTTAAAGCGACAGTAAGATACTTTTAGTTTATGTTGATTATGGTTAATTTCCACATTTCTTGACCAATTCCAATCGTTTAAATTTTAAACTGTTAAGCTTATTTCAATTTTTTAAAATACATTTCTTTAAAAAAACACAACATTATTATTATTTTTTTTTTAATGCAATGGAATGGACTGCTATTTAAATAGTGCTTTTTTAGCTATGCTGCCTGGTCTCTCACTTCTGCATAGCAACTGCCTCAGCCAATCATCTCTATCACTGTTGAGCTCAACTCACCCTATTTTTTCTATGTGTACTCAAGGCTTGGCCTATGTACGACTACTACTATTGCAAATACTATTACTACTACTACTACCTTGGCTAATTGATTAGGTGCGCCCAGGATTCTCGCCACTCCGCTCGCCCAGGGCAGTGGTCATCTTGGCCAATTGATTAGGTACGCCCAGGATTCTCGGCACTCCGCTTGCCCAGGGCGGCGGCCATCTTGGCCAATTGATTAGGTACGCCAGTGGTGTCCAAACTCGGTCCTCGGGGGCCGGTAGTCCTGCAGGTTTTGGAGGTTTCCCTGCTCCAACGCACCTGTTTCAATCAACAGGATTGTTATCAGGCTTAGTAGAGCTTGCTGATGAGCTTCAGCTGTGTTGGAGGAGAGAAATATCCAAAACCTGCGGGACTACCGGCCCCCGAGGACCGAGTTTGGACACCACTGAGGTACGCCAAAGACTCTCTCCCCCTCGCCCACCCAGGTCAGCGGCCATCTTGGCCATTTGACTACTACTAAAATTACTACAACTACAAGTACTACTAATACTACTACAAGTACAAGTACTAGTACTTACTGCTAATACTACTACAGGTACTTGCTACTACTAAAAGTCCTACTACTACTACTATTGCTTAAAGTACTACATGCGTCTTTCCACCTTGCAAGAGTCAGCAGTCCCATTCAAAATTTCCACGGAAATGTTTCTAGTTAAATCTTTAGTATGCTGGAAAGATGTAACTTTTTAAAATATAGTGTCAACCCTAACCACTTCTAAACCATAGGTGTCAAACTCCGGTCGTCGAGGGCCGCAGTCCTGCAGGTTTTGGAGGTTTCCCTCTTCCAACACAAGCTGATTGCAATCAGCAGGATCATTATCAGGCTTATGCAGAGCTTACTGATGAGCTGATCATATATCAGCTGTGTTGGAGAACAGAAACATCCGTCCATCTGTACTCACCTCGAGCGACGGACGTAAACGTGCTTCAGAAGGTGCTAAGTCCATGTATTTATTCGAGGCTTCACGTCATTGTACACTCGCAAAAAGACAATATGAACAAATAAAATGAGAGCACATCACTCAACACCCTTTCTTTTTGCCCCTTTTCTTTTTCTTTACCCCTTCTGTTTTTTTTTGTTTGTTATTTAAACGTTGCGTCTGTTTAGATGTTTTGCCTCAGTGTGTTTCCGTTTGTGTGTGTTTTTAAAAGAGTGTTAGCCCATATCCCAATGAAGGGCGAATGTTTGCAAAGCTAGCAAATGTTGATTTTGTGTCGGGCTTCTTTCAAGTTTTTAATGTTCACTAAGCGTTTGCCAACAGTTTTCATGTTTTTTTTTCTTGTCACAAGGACATTTTGAAGATATTCAAAATTTCCTTGCAACAAGTGTCAAAGTCAAAGCAGAAAATCCACTTGGAGACAAGATGAAGAACACACACAGACTGAGTTCAAACTTTTCTTTTGTAAAAGGAGAAGGTCATTTCTTTGATTTATTCCAATGACTTCTGACCAGTAAAGCCTTGGTTATTATTGTCTCTAAATACGCTGTGTTTTACAAGCTGACAAAGGAATTCCAGTTGCAGGCAAGTAAATTGGGGAAATTCCAAAACACTTCCCTTTACACGCTTTCTTCCTTATTTAAAGAACAACATAAAACAACATTCTAATACCTTCTTGTTACACTAGGTTTAATAAGTAATTTCTCATTATGAATACACAGGTTATATGTGTTTAAATGAGATAACGTATATAGTTTTTCCATCAAAAACAAAAAACAAAACATTGAAAAATTAGGACAACGTCTTATGGACGCTTAGTGAACATTGCAACCTTAAACGAAACCTGACGAGAAATCAACATTCGCTAGCTTCGTAAACATTCGTCCCATCAGTGGGATACGGGCTTAAGGATTCTTAAACCATTAATTACATTTTTCAATGTCTTTTACGACTGTTAGCGTGAGGCTAAATTAAGTCGAGCATTGCGAAATTATGGCTTGTTGGGCGCGTATCTCAAACTTTTACTTGCAAGTCAAAGCAAAACAGAAATATAATAAAATAATTGTCAGAGAGACAGCTGGTATTTACAACAACAACAAAACTCAAAAAGGACATTGACAGCTCTTGGCTAGACAGTAACCCTGATCACAACCATAACTACCATTATTGAGTTAGCAAACATAGCCAAGGGGCTAAGATGCGGACCAATCAGAGGAAAGTTGAAGATGAAGTGCAACACTGGCAAAGGGAGGGCCAAAGTCACCGGTGCAGATAAAGGAAGCACCTTGAAGAAAAAATCCACCCGAGCTCCATCCTCCCGTCCGTCTCTTCTTCCTGACGATGGAGGGCGAGGAGCAATCGGAACTCTGCTTTCCACAGTTGGCCAACATCTCCTGCCGGAAGCTCTCGTCTGGTTGGTCTGAAGGTGTATTTTGGAGTGTTCTACTCTACTTCATCTGCATCCTCACTGTGCTGCTTAACCTGCTCGTCATCTCCTCAATCTCCCACTTCAGGCACATATTGCTTTCAAACCCTAACCTTTGACCTAATCAAATTAGTTGAATTGATGTGATTTCAGGCTGTTTGTGACTGTTATTGTCTCATTTCTCTCAAGGATACCGAGAAAATGCATACATTGTGACTTGATCCAAGTACTCGTCTGTGTATTTTGTCTGTGGATGTTTTGCATTTGGGGTGGTTTCAACAGCTTGTTGGTTGACTTGTGTGCAGGCAGCTCCACAGTCCCACCAACATCCTCCTCCTGTCTCTGGCCGTCTGCGACCTCCTGGTTGGCCTCTTGGTGTGGCCTGGTGAGATCTACCTGAAAAAATCATGCTGGACTCACAGTGATATTCTCTGTTCTGTGTATAATTTTGCCTCCTTTACGGTGACGTCTGCCTCGGTAGGAAACATGGTGCTGCTGTCAGCTGACCGTTACATGGCGATTTGCCAACCTCTGCATTACAATGTCAAAGTCACTGTGAAGCGAGTTCAACTTTGTGTTTGTTTCTGCTGGTTCTTCTCTCTCTTTTTGAGCGGCATCTTAACAAAGGACGATCTGATGCATCCTGGGAAGTATGCGTCCTGCTATGGAGAGTGTGTTATTCACATTGGCTACACCGCAGCAGTTTTTGATCTGGTTGTCACTTTCATCCTCCCTCTCAGCATCATCGTCACTCTGTACACAAGAGTGTTTGTGGCCGCTGTGTCTCAGGCACGAGCCATGCACTCTCGTGTTACGGGTGGCAAACGTTCTCTCCCTTTGAGAGCAAAGAAATCTGAGTTGAAGGCGGCCAGGACTCTCGGGGTTCTGGTTCTGGTCTTCTTGATGTGCTTTTGTCCGTACTACTGCGTAATGCTTGTTGCTGACAACTTGCCGAGTGCCTCGTTTGTGCTCAATGTTTATTACCTGAACTCCTGTGTGAACCCATTGATATATGCGTGGTTATACCCGTGGTTTCGGAGATCTGTTAAACGCATCGTCACTCTGCGCATATTGCAGCCTGCCTCCTGGGGGGGGCTAACCTAATGTAGACCAGCAGCAGTTTAAAAGGTGATCGTTATTTAAAATGTTGCTTTGCTTGTCTCTCCTGTTGATATGTCATAACGTTAATCTCATTGGTTGTGTTTGGATTTTTTTGCAGTGTAATTTATAACATACTGAGGAGGAAAATCTGAGTTCATATGGAGATCATGTCACCATACAATCTGCTCACACGTCCACCTGATTTAATCACCGTCTGTCACCTTTCTCGCCAGAGCCCTTTACCTTCTTGATTTAATCCCACCCTACAGAAATATCAGATTTCTTCTGCAACAAAGACTCTTGGCCCTAACCAACAAGAACTCCACTATGCCCCCCTGTATTTGCATTTCCCTATCTCCCTGTCTACTGTTCCTCACACGTTTTTCTTGGGCAGCTCACCCGTCCAATCACTCGACATGTGGTCCCTTCACCTGCCCACCAACCTGCTTTAATAAAATTAAAATCTCACATTAGACTGGATGTGGATTATTGCTGCAAATTTGTCATTGATACTTTAGACTAAATGGTATAAACTTACAGTACTATGCCATTGCCCAAATGCTGTACATTAACTGCACAGGTCATAATGTTTTGTTGAATACATTCCACATGATAAATGAAGAACTGTGCACAATATTGCACATCAGTCATTAGACCAGGGACCCTAAACACGAGTGACACTCAGTGGGGGGGAATACACTTGAACAACTAGACAGTTAAGTGTGGAAGCACTTGGATTTTTTTTTTCGTCTGTAGTGTGTTTTATAATTTATACATCATATAACTGCCATGTATAACTACACAGGGAAAATTTTGTTAAATGTGATTTATTCCATGAGACTGAAAGAACGGTGGGACCACATTACATACCAGTCATTTAGCCAGGACATCCAATACAACCCTCACAAACACACACGCACGCACACACACACACACACACACACACACACACACACACACACACACACACACACACACACACACACACACACACTGTGTGTATACATGTACTGAACACAATATGCAACATCACTTAAACTCAGAAATATTAAAAAAAAATACTAAACATAAATAGTTCATGTTTTATATATAGTGCTGTACTTTTAACAATCTTGTGTGCTGCTGTAACAGAGAATTTCACTTCTGGTGATTATTAAAGGATTATTTGATCATATCCGGTCTTATAATGTGATGATGTGATTGAGCACAACCTAAAAATATTTGTATTAAGTCACTCTGTTTCAATGACAACAATTCTTTGCTTGATTCTACCTTATGACAAATGAATTAAAACTGTAATACAGAATTTGAGAAATGTGAGTATTCAATAATGAGCATAATCTTTAGTCATTTGTAAGTTTATTCATCTTGTATAATGACAAGAAAGTTTATAAGTTCATATTTCATTTATGGTTGCTCTAGTCTATGTTTAAAACGTTCAAATGGTCTGTGACAACTTATGTGAAATGTACAGTAATTAGCAGCATTTTTATGTACAGTATTTGGTGTTGATTTAGCTCAAATCGAGGCTTGCTGCTGTCACGGTGCGGAGTGGAGGACCCAAATGCAAGGAGAACCATGGCAGGGATGCATGTAATGCTGAAAACGATTTATTTAACAAAAAACAGTACACTAACAGGTGTACTGGGTGAACAAAACCAACAAAGATCAGAAAAGACCAAAAATCAAAGAAACAACAAAACACCAGTGGTGACAGCGACAATGATCCAACCCAGACAGAGGGGAGACAGGAGACTATACACACACACACACACACTAACGACACAACAAAACACACCTGGAGCAAGACACAAGTGGCTGAGGGCACGGATTGGTTGACACGAGGAAGGGCAGGATTACACTCAACAAGACCAAGGGAGACACACAACCAAAAACAGAAACCAAACATGACAGCTGCCTGGTGGTTATGCTAAATGATATTTTGAAAACAATACATTATACATTTTCCATGGATCACGGGAGTTTATTTTCAGTGACGTCGCAATTCAAGGAACACACACACACACACACACACAATGTGTTCTGGTCAATGTGCAAGGAATAATCTTCAGTTTCACCACACACAAAAATAAATTTGTATTGTTGGCTGAGTAGCTAGTAGCAAGTGCACAGCGCTCCCGAATCACCTTGGTAACGACACAGTTCAACTAGCAACCCAGTGGCACGCCCTGCTATTTTTACACATGACATATGGACGTCATATTGCTACCCTGCTGTTGGGATTTCGTAGTGTTTTGCAATAGCTCTTTCCACTTTCATGTTACAATCATGCCTTGTTGCGCAGCATGGCGTTGCTCACATGACCAGGCAGCGGCATTATGATGGATCGGTTCACTCGAGACTCAGGAAATTGTGGGAAGTGAAAGTCAAATGAAAGGACTGGAAAAGCAAATTCGTTGATGTGCAAAGTAAAGTAAAATAACACAGTTTGAAGTAGGTGGGACTGCACAATGCAGCCTTCGACTTTTTATCAATTGTTATAATTGAAAATAAAAATATAATTGACTTTAATTATAAGCATGTACAAAATGGACTTAAAATAAAATTATTATAGAGTTTAACTCTTCATATAACAGGGCCCATAATATGGAAATGAGTTATTGTGGATTTTGTGTTGTAAATAAAAGTTCTAAATATTGTACATGCACAATTTAAATCCATTGATAAAAAAAAAAAAAAAAAATATGGCATTTGGTTGTCAGTTACAAGGAAATCACATTTAAATTTAGGACCATATATTCATCATGACAAACAAATTACAGAGGGACCTGTTCTAATACATTCGTTGGTACCATGAAAAAGTTTCATTATTATCTATCTATTAAGTATCTTGCAGGAGCCCAAGCCAGGAGATAAAGCAAATACTTGTAATCAGACAGGGCCGGCCGGCGCTAGCCATTTTGGTGCCCTAAGCATAAATGCTTTGTGATGGCCCACCCACCACCCACCTAGACCTACTGAAATTCACTATGGATATGAACGATTTCATCACAAAAATGTGGTGATATAACTATTGCAAATGGGCAAACCTTTCCACCTATTTTGGTGGAGTCATGAGTAGTCCCTCACTCTATTGCTTTGTGTAAATAAAGGAGAGAAGAAAGGAAGAGTATAGTCCTTCACTCATGTGTGTTGATTCTACAAAAGTAGAATGGAGCAGATTATGATGGAACATTTGATCACATTTCATTAATTTGAGAATTTAATTCTTGGGCATTGTCTTCTTTGTTTCTCTAATATGCTGTATGAGTATAATAATAATAATCAAAATAAAGAATAAATCTGCATTTGTAATATATAATTCTCATAACATTCACCACAAAAACTCCTTTGAATAAGTTCCCTGGAAACAACAGCTATTAACAGCATGAACAGAACACCAAAGAGAATAATAATCAGACCTGCTATATGGCATTTTTATTTTATTTTCATCTGTCATCTGTAATGATGGGGCAAATAAATAATAGAATGTTTTCCCGTACCCCTTGTAATGTGCCCACGTAGGACGAGTCATCACTCAGAAATTAGAGATGTCCTACTGTGTGAGTAGTCATTGAACGCACCTTGAGTCTGCTGCCAAATGTAAATTTGAGTAGCTATCGGTCCTATACAAGCAGGGCCGCCTGTACCTACTCATAGGCCCCGGGGCTAGCCATCAAATATAGGCCCCCCTCCCAAACCCTAACCAAGATGTGATGCTTATTTTTCCACCATTGACAAACAAATCAGCGCACATAAGTGTGTGGGCTGCACATGGCACCCACTCAGCTTGGACGTGCTTGTACCCCTTTGTAGGCTCCAAACATATTGCTGGCATTATCATAGCACTGCCCCCTGCAATTTGCAATATCAACCCCCATCTATCCTAAAACACTTGTTAGTGACTGGAACAGGCTTTCACCATTGTGCCTTACTATTGGCAAAAATCTTACAAAGCGCTCTTCAATGCAACCATCTGGTTACACAAATCCTAGTATAAATGTCGTCTGATCAACATGAGAAATGTCAACACTAATGGAGAAATAGTCCACCATTTTCACTTTACCAACAATTTCAGATAGCACTTTTTTACTCATCAGATCGATAAATTCCTCACACGCATTTAAAGATAAATATGAGGGTGTTCCACTTCCAGCATTTCCATATTTTTCCATGTGGGATTTCAAAAAAAGGGTCAAATTGGCTAAACAGTGTTATACATTCCAAATAGTTACCATTGTGGACATCACCAAATTGGTGGATGCTTCCTCTAAAAGTCAGTCCCCAAAGCCAGTCAGACAAAAAAAGCACATAAGACCAGTACTGACATTCATAGTTCAAAATCCACCACACCGTGTTCAGCTGACTATCAGCTATCATGGCCATTCATGCTCACGTAATCGCTCATCTGCTTGTTTCCAATCAGAAAATCCTGATGCAGAAAATGCAGACTTTGCTCTATTTTTACCCCCAAAAACTTTGCATGCAAAGCAAAATTTGTTGCCACTTTCGTGTCCGTGTCCCCTCCTACAGCAGCAGCAGGACGAACCGGATGCTCTTGAGGAGTGGCTTCATCTTTGTCGTCCTCTTCCTCCGTCAAATGCCCCGGGCTCTCCTCCCCCGGACTTGCTGGGCACTGTCGCTGCAGTTGGTGGTGGTGGTGGCCGCGGCGACGGCGGCGGCCTCAGGTGTAGTCGTGGCGGCCCGTTTGCCGATTAGGCCCGTCTCACCTCTCACTTACCCTGCTCCTTCTCTTCTCCTCCAAAGCCCACGTTTTTGCATCTTAAAAACCCAGTGAGCTTGGTAATTTGGCCCATTAGCTCTTTGTCACGGCGCTCTTTTTCCTTTTTAACCTTTTTTTGAGCACCGCTCTAAAACCTTTTTTTCGGTGACATAGCTCTCTGTCCTCGATCGCCATTAATTGTATTGATATTCCCTCCTGGCGGAGTGGGCGTGGTTAGTAAATTGGTACAGCGGCGAAGTGACTGACAGAAAATTGAACGAGTGGCACAAATAGTATTGACCATTTGCACTGACGTCAGGTGATCACATAACTGCCCTATGACGGACGGCGGAAGGAAATGATTGTTGAATGGAAGTGGATGTGACCCGGAGCGACTTAGTGACTTAGCGACTGTTATTTTATTAATTAAAAGTTATTAATTGCGCAAGGAGCCCCTTACCTTCTGTTGCCTGCTGTTTTTACCAAGTTAATCAAATCGCCGACTTTGCCGGAATTCATAGCGCACATCCTGTATCATTATGTAGTCATAAAAGCTTGTCACTGGCTGAGTTTTTGGGACGAGATGCTACGCTCACACCGCACACAATATACCTTGTCGTAATCCAAAGGTAAAACTTGTTTATCATGCTAACTGATTTTTTTTTTTACATAGTTTGTTCTATATTGAAACGCTGTGATGACGTTATGGTTACTATGTTTACTAGCATGGAACAAATGACTATCGTAGTGGCAAGCTATGCAGTAATTTCATGAATATGACTCCAGCTCCAGAGTGAAAAACTCCAAGCACAAAGACGAAATCCCCCATTATTAAACGGTCAAATGCACTTAATAGTTTTGAAAAAGGTACATTTTAGAACTAAGCTGTGTGTTCGTGTAGTTGGAGTGGACGCTAACTATCTGGCTAATTAATGTGATTTGAAACACGCAATTCAACACCTCTGTTACAATCTTAGAGTGTATGTTCAATAGTAAAATGTATGAACATTTATCTACTAATTACAACATTTATCTACTAGCCCGGCAACAAATGATCGCTGCAAATCCATGAATACTTTGTGGGCTGCTACTCCTTTCTGTTTATTGCTGCTATCAATTGACGTATTTTGTCTTCATTAGTAGGTATGAGATAAAAGGCAACATTTGCTTTACTCCTTTGTCTGTCTGTACAACCGACCGCAAAGCAAGATATGAGTATTTTATAAGATAATCGATTAGATAAAGGACTTTACGCCGTATGAGCTTCAATGGTTACAATACGGCTCTTTTGCCATCCAGTGTCCCCAAGGGGCCGTTCCCATGAGGGCTGTGATGTCACTTGCAAAAAGTCAATATGAAACTGTTAAGACCTCTGATAGGCCCTCTCTTGGGACACACCCTATTACGACCACAGCAATGCACAGAATCATCTGCGGCCGCAGGTTGGTCATCTCATGCATGATGGACAGAAAAATCAACAAATAGTCTTTAAAAAAAAAAAAAAATAAATAATGATTCTGATAGGCCCCTGACGACTGTAGGCCCCTGGGCTGCAGCCCAGGTAAGCCCATGCATTAAAGTGGCCCTGTATACAAGCACTACAATACAAGCACTTGTTTAGAAACTGAAATAGGCATAAGCATGTTGTTCCTGTCTTTAAATGAAAAGACGAGCCGTAGTAATCGCACGTAGTAGTGTGACTTCATTGAGCGCGCTCTCCCGGGGCAGGGAATATGATTTTTTTTTCGGGGGAAGAACATTGGCACAACACCTGTTATTCACTGGGCGCTCTCTGCCTGTGGGACCTCGACTTGCCTTTACCTCCGCGCACGTGGAAGAATTTATTTAATTTCAGTCAATATGGGCTCCAAGAGAGGACCACAAATTTACTCGGGGGACGAACCAGCGATCTTGACTACGCACTTGGCGCTCTCACATGCCCTCCAGGCACTCTATGCCTTTGCCTTTAGCTCTGTATACGTGCTGATATTATAATTACTATTATTGAGCTAGATTTTTTTGGGTGTCCCCCCCCCCAGGCAGTTGATGCCCTACGCGCAGTTCGTGGTAAGCGTATGCCGAGCTGTAATCTGATCTCTTATTTGAACATATTATGTGTTATGTATGAACACACTGATACATTTCGAGCATTCACAACATTGAAAATCAAAATCTATGTACAGTAAAAATATACCGTATGCTAGTAATAGCTTGTATCATATATGCAGTGTATTCCTTATATTATCGGCTTGTCAAATACATCAAAGGTTAGAAAATGAAACAAAAGGAAAATCTAAAAGAAATTGTACACCTAGTTTGTGAACAAAAATTATTTTGCGTGCAAAATGATAGGCATGCTCATGCGCTACACACTTGAGCGCATGCCCCGCCCTGTAGCCGAGGGTAACAACATGGCGTCTGTGTTTTCATTTGGTCAGACTCTCCCTATATACGGTTCTGATTACATCTAAACAAGTGGAGTCACTCTCATACCAAAATAACAGAATATACATGTGTCATATACAAATGTGTGACTTGATAAAATGTTGATCAACTCGATCCAGGAATAGTACAATGAGCTAGGATGTTAGCTGAGTATTATTATTTTTCCTTTTTTTTATTTTGCTACAGGCTCAATTTATGTTGACTCTTATTTATGTATTTATTCATTTATGTATTTATTTATTTATGGATTGTTTGGCTGAAGCATTGCACATTTTTTTATTTGGTAAAGATATTGTTTCATTTGTCTATAATTTCTGTTAGGGACCGCTGGAAGAGTCGTTTTCACAATGATGAAATCTAATGGGGATCCCACTTGAAATAATAAACAGATCCTATCTATCAGGGCCCTTTATCAGTCTTCCTGTCACTGACAGTATTACATATACATGACTCGCAATGCCCCTTGGTAATAGGTTTTTACCGAAGGTAGACGGCTTTCAGACTACTAAATAATTCACCATCATAAATCATAGAGGATTCAATTCCATGGGATCCTATTTCAGGTTTTGTTTTTTTAAAACTGAGGACCTTTCCCCAGTCTGTTCACGTCTTTGTCCGTTCTCAAGCCCTTAATATTTGGCAAAGGTTTTAAGATGCTATGAATAGTAGAGCATCTTGTTCTCTAGTTTTTGTGATTGTATAACCTGTAGATCCGGGGGTGTCAAACTCATTTTTGTCACCAGTCACATTATAGTTTGAAAATCATAGTCAAGAATAATCAAGTTACTGTAATATGTGGTTTGGTAACAAGAAAATGCTTGCAATATCTCAATGTTATTATTTAGTGCTTATGACAATTTGTAATTTCAGTACAGATTTTAGCAAGCAACATGTAAGTTCACATGCTCGACTCGCTTAGGCGGGCCGTAAAATATGATCCACGGGCCTTGAGTTTGACACTTTGCTGTAGATGTTTGTTTGATAAACTGGAGTAAAATGATAATATGCTATGATCTTTCTTCCATCTGTCCATTTGGTGTGTAGGACTACATGTCTGGCATTGGACAGAAACCCCTGTGTTCAATTTGATCAATTGAATATTTTTTTTCTCAAAGCTAAACTATTGGTTTACAAATTATTGATCAAATCAGGTGTCAAACTCCGGTCGTGGAGGGCTGCAGTTCTGCAGGTTTTGTAGGTTTCCTCTTCCAACACAAGCTGATTCCAATCAGCAGGATTGTTATCAGGCTTTTGCAGAGCTTGCTGATGAGCTGATCATATATCAGCTGTGTTGGGGAACGGAAACAGAAACATCCAAAACCTGCAGGACTAAGGCCCTTCAGGACCGGAGTTTGACACCTATGAAATGTGTTGAAATTGGCTTACAACCACAGATAGAACATGAGCTGTGAGCCTGTCCCACACCCTAATGCCACTGTGGGCTGTCATTCCAAGAAGAGAGAGATCATATGAAGAGAAAACTCTGACTGTTAGCTATCTTTCAAATGTGAGAAATTTCATATTAATTAAAAGGGTGTGTGGGAAGATAATGTCCCCATGAAAGTGCATGCACGCACCCTGCCAATTGAAAGAGGAGCTGTTTGGTAAGCAGACCTGTGGGATTGAGCAGTTAAGGACCAATTAACTAAAGCAATCAATACGGCTCCCTTCTGACCAATGTAATTAATTGGTATTGTAACAAAAGAATGGTGCAATTCTGTACTCGTTTACATTATGATTACGTTTCTGGTGCTGTTTATCTCTTCCAGAAAGACCAGGGTACAAATAAAAGGGTAAAAATTCAAATTCCAGAAAGTAAAAAGAAATCTAAATCACTCAAACTGAAATTCCATTGTCCATAGAGCACAATTTTATAATAGCTCCATGTCAAAATGTTCTTGGATAAGATTCTGAAACCCTGTTTGCTCCTACTGCTGCATCATTATTGTGTGAATGAGCAGTTGCTTTCCAATTATGAATACTGCACATTTTGAATTTTCCATTAATCATTGTTTAACTTGAGGTAACAGTGTAAACAAAACAGCGCTTTGAGTTCCCTGAACATAGAAAAGCGAAATACAAGACAGGTTCGTCCTGTACCACACAGTTGGTTGGGGGCAAATAGGCAGGTCGCCCCCGCCACACCTACAACTACAGGTATAGTGCCCTCGGAAATTGATGATTATAAAATGCTACTTGTGCTCTCTGCCTTTTAGAGGTCTGCTTTTGAGAAACTGATACGCACATCAAAGCTCTACTATAATTATAAGCTTGTTTTCGTACAGTTTTCAGTAGTAGTATTAGTAATACCCATTTGTAGGTCCAAGATTTGTGAACCTGAACAACATTCATGTGAGAACGACTCAGTTTATTGTTTGAAATTCTATTTCCTTGGTTGCTGGAGGTTATTTTTTCATGAAAGTTGAAAAATTAAGCAAAACAAAACAAATGGGATGGACCAAGTGAGAGGAAAGTAATTTGCAGTAATTATTTCAGTGATTCTGACTGGGAAGATTAAGTGTTTTGGTCTGAGTTTGGAAAGAAATGACTTACCCAAACATGGATGGATGGTGTGTGTCCTCCTGCGCAGCAATGTCTCCTTTGCTGCTAATTGCTGCCTTTAACATCCATGCGGCTCCTCTGGCTCAGCCGTCAAGACTCCTCCTTCCAATATTTTCCTGTATGAGGGCTATGGACTTCCCTGTCTCGCTTCCCACACAACTGTCACCATGATGTGTAAAAACGCTCAACGTCGTCTAATGTCCGAAAACTAAGATCAATCATCACCATAATTCACGTACGCATTTTTACTCGGGTCCACTTATACCTTGAAAAATATCAAAGTGATTGGCCCTATTTACGATTTTATAGACATCAAGGACCCTATTTTTGGCTCAGCGCCCACCACTTGTCTCCAGTTTCTTTGCTGACATCACACCGAGACATGTGGGTGGCTATTAACTTTGCTGATGAAAAAGGGCGTTCTGGTGCAACATTTTTTTTCCCGGATTGTTCAAAATGGATTGATGATATTAAATAAGAATGCCAAATTCATTTTATGAATGCCAAATTCATTTTATGAACAAAAAATAATTTTAGATTGTTTGTTTGACAACAGAGTTCCTTTAAGGAGCAACTACTGGGCCGTGGATCGGTACGACTTTCGACGGCAGGCCTCACAGTTGAAAGAATTAAAAAAAGAAAAAAAACTTAACAGTACTTGCGGTTTTGCAGAAGAGGATTAGAGCCAGTGAAGAAGAAAATTATTCACAGAATTCTGACTTTAAGGTGAAAATTCTGACTTACATCTCAGAATTCTGACTTTGTGACGTAGAGCTATGAATTGTGGGGGGAAGTCAGAAAATCTGAATTCTGAGAATAAAGTCAGAATTCTGTGGTTAAAGTCAGAATTCTTACTTTGAAGTCAGAATTCTTACTTTGAAGTCAGAATTCTGAGAATAAAGTGATAATTCTGACTTTAACCACAGAATTCTGACTTTAAAGTGAGAATTCTGCCAACCTTTTTTTTCTTCTCTTCACTGGCCCTAATCCTCTATTTGAAAAGTGACCAGATTCTCTCTGTTTCAACTGTCTACGACTTTTGACGCATGTCAACATGCTAATTATAATGGTTGCTAATGCTAATATTAAATTACAATCTAGCAAAATGAGTTAAAAAAATACATAAAATTAATAATAAACCCAGACGTACATTATTGGGAAAGTATCTTTACAATGGGAAAAAGGCCCAGTGAGACAACACAAGAGCCCATGACTAAGAAGAAAAACAAAGGTGCATTTGCAGGAGAAATATGAATTTACCGTGACAGGTGATTCACACACGATTCACACACAAGGCCCGCTCATCACAATATTCGGCTGCCGGCTTTTGATTTAGCGTTATGGTTGAGTTATTCATGGACTTTGTTTTTGTTGTGTGGTGCCTTGTTGGTGTATGTAAGGAGGATGCTGCTAATATAGTCACATAATAATGTGGCTTCACATTTATTGTTTTAATGACAATACCCCTCGTATGACATCATTAATGCCAAGCGTTACCATGGTGACCATGTTAAAGCATTGTTGTTAAACTTGTTGGTGTTTGTGCTGCTAATACAGCTAAAAGCTTGGGGACCACTGCTTTAAGGTGATGGTTGGAAGCGGGATTGATTATATTAAACCAACTGGCATCACCACATATTCATTGTAGGTTGTGGCTGAGTGGGGAATGTCACTTTTGCCACACGTAGTAGGTGACGTTGCTGATAGATACTGTAAGATAGGGGCAATCAGGCTCTTCAGCTTGCACATTGTTCAGATGTTAATTAATGCTTTTCATGAATGCACTTGGCTGTGTGAAGCAAACTCTGGAGAGGGTGGATTCAACAGCCATGACCAGTCTGGAAAAGGTATGTCTCTATTGTATAGAAATAGAGTGACTGTCCCCTGGGACGAAATGAGAGATCCTTGATAACAAAAAGCTCCCATTCCGCTTTAGTTCTTTTTTTGGGTGGACATGTATTCTACTGGTGTGAGGGTAATAACGTCCACCTCAATCAAAATATAGTACAGAAACTACTGTGCTACCGCTAAAATTACCAACACAATTGCAAACTGCAGTGTCATTTTCATAGAAAATATTCGCATCAGCAGGTGTAGAACATAGCAGTGATCTGTCTTTGTCATATTCCTCCACACCAATCTAATGTGGATACATGATACGTATTATTTATAATTTTTTCACTATAGAATTTATTGAAGTACCTATTTTGATAGTTTAGTCTTATGCCAGTGCCGGATGACAATAAACCCACTAGCACAAACATAACTACTGGTATAATTTCCATGTATTTTATTGAAAACAGTCTTCTGAAGGCAGTGGTTGTTTTTTTATTGTGAATAAAAATGTACAATCATAGCAAAATCATGATTCCAAATGCCGAGTTACTGTAGGTAACATATCACAACAGTACATGAATATTTCTACCAGCTAAGACATGCTAAACATGTTTCAATGCCTTCAACCTTAGGAATTTACTAATGTCTTACCTTTTGGACTGGAATGTTTCTATATCCATTGATAGAATTAAATTAACATTTGCAATGATACAATTCATTATTTTAGGTAAAATGTCATCAGTACAGCATAAATTCATCAATGTAATTGATATCTTTGTGTGTTGTTAAAATCAAACCCCAAACTATTCAAATGCATGTGCACAGTATAGTACAACAGCTAAATTGGTTGTGATTTTACCAGAAGCATTCCATTGATGATACAAACGTTACATAAGGCTTGAATATAATTTGTAAGTCAGTATTTGAGACAAAAAGTGCCTGCTATCAAATTTTCCATGACTGAAAGGAAAGCTGGGAAATAAATACACACAAACTGACAAGATAATGAGCGACACATGCACAAGAAACACGCGGCTGAGTGAGCTGATTGGATGACACAAGGGATGGCAAGTACAGGTGGACACAATAAAACTTGACGAGACACCAAGGATACAAGGAAAACGTGACAACTAATGCTGCATTCGAGGATGGTCGGAAGTCGAACTTTACCAAGTTCAAATCAGGAAGTGCGTACAGGAACGCCCCCTTGAACCCGGAAATCCCACTTGCGAAGTCTGAAAAAAAGGACCCCGACTTCACCAACTGACTTCGATGTGAAGTCAGTCTACAATGGCGACCACTATTGGAAAGACCGTGAATGGTAAAACTCAAGTATAAAACTAGATAGCTTTCTTCATTGATAAAAATATGACATAACTTAATGACATAACACAACGTATGTGACAGTATACCGCTATCTCACTACATGAAATTTTACGATGAACTACTGAACTGTATGGAATGCTTATGAAATAAGATAAAAACAACAAATGAAGCAAAAATGCGAGAAGGCACATTTGCTGGAGGTCAAAATGTGTTTGGAGGACCAAAATTTAAAAAACAATTTATCATTATCCGCCATTTTGGTTGTTTACTTTTGCCTCGAACGCTTTCAGGTCGGAACTGGGTAAAACCAACTGGGATAAATCCGACTTCGGACCTTCCTCGAACGCAGCATAAAATCTGACCTAAACCTAAAGCAATCAACACGGATCATGACACTATGTCGCGACTATGTTGACAGTGCATTGAGATAATGACTACCTATTATTACTATTATATATTATTTACCCATTTTCAGCAGTAACAAGTTAATATTTTCTCTAGAATTAATTTGATAACTTCATTTTACATGTACAATTAATACCTTTAAAAACACATTTTGAAACTTGCTGTCAACTGAAAGTGACATCACAAGCGCTTGGGAAACAGGTGGAGACCAATCACGGCTCACTTGTTTTCTGGGTTTGGTCATGTGACATTAGCAAATTGAGTCGTGATTGGTCATTACCCGTTTCTTGAGCACCTATGATGTAATCGTCAGTGGGGAAATATGTTTTTAAAGAATTGTACATGAAAAATAATTCAGCTATCACATTAACTGAAGGCAAAATATTATTGTCTGAAAAATGGCTAAATGAGTAAAGTATCCCTTTTTAAGTCTTGGTCATAACTACATTCTATGAAGTCTGAGTCCAAAGCATCTTACGTGTTTAGCTTTTTTTTTAAACAAGAGTATGATTTTCTTAGCACACAAAATTCATCAAGAAACTTTTGCTTGCATCTGTGATAGCAAAAAAAAGAAATGTTTTGGCCAGTGTTATAACTTTAAATGTAAATGACTACATACCCAAAGATGTGTGCTCAGGGAACATACAGCTGCATTCCAGTGCATGATTAACAGACATATTCAAAGATCTCCCAGGGCTTCTATTATGTGCCACCATGAGTTGCTTTTGGGCCATGTGAGTCATTTATTGACTGTAATTACATTTCACTGATTGTCCACTTGACCTAAATTTATATTCCATTCCTCTTCATATTGTGTGTTTCTAACCCAGTATGTCCAGATAGACTGGTGCAGCTTTCATCAGCAATAACAGAGTCTTCTGAATGTCCTTCATGTTAAGGCGCTGATGTGGTTCTCTCTGCCAGCAGCCGAGCATTATGTCATAGACTTCTTTGGGACAGAGCCTTGGGCGCTCAAGTACCCTGCCTTGAGTTATACACTCAATCACCTGGAAGAAGGATGATACAGGTTAAACACACATTACAGTCATGAAAAGCTATTGTGATGTAATAATGCAATTTTACTCTACGTATGAAAAGGTAAAGATACAATTAGACACAATTTAAACCCTATAATATTCCATACATGCAAAAAAATTCCAAATTATAGATATATTTTTTGCTGAACAGTACTTATATGCACATAAATATTCTGTAGAGTGTTCTCTTGTGTTAGAATTCCATCCATCCCACTTTCATTCCCCCTTATCCACATTGGGGTCACGGGTGACCTGGAGACTATCCCAGCTGAGTTTGGGCAAGTGGCAGGTTACACCCTGAACTGGTCGTCCGCCATAAATTACATGCAAATGTAAATTTTGTCAAATACAGTACATGCACATGTCGGCATATGCGTACCTCATTATTAGCTAGTTGGAACCAGGGCTGTTTGCCATTGGTGAAGATTTCCCAGAGAACAACTCCAAAGCTCCACACATCAGTCTCTGTGGTAAACTTCCTGTACATTATGCTTTCTGGGGGCATCCAGCGAATAGGCAGCATAGTGTGACCTCCCACCTGACCATACAATTACACACGCACAAATGTGCATAGTTTGTAAATCGGTTACGAGGATACCCTGGTTAAAACATCTCACTGTATCAAAAAATAATAATAATAAAATAAAATTATATATATATATATATATATATATATATATGTATGTCAAAGGGGTGTCAAAATTTGTGTGTTAATTTTGAGTTAATTTAAAGTTCTCTTAAAGTCACTAATATTTTAAAATGTGCGATTGATGACCGCTCCTTACTTGGAAAGCCTGTACTGGGGGAATTCCAAACGCAATGCAGCAGACACGTCCAAGTCAAAATTTAGCAGTAATAAATTTAATAATTAATTAATTTAATAATATTTTTAATAATAATTTAATAATAATGCATATATTTGTGGAGACTGGGGTCGTTGTATTTTACAATTTTTACAACTTACTTCATGTTAATATTGTTATGTTAATAAATATGTTCAATCCCATAGACGTATTTATACGTTGTTGTTTTTTTTTTAATGTGTGTGTTTTTTATGCTAGAGGATACAGAAGGCTTTGATGCAGCCTCTGAACTGAAGAGAATGCATTAAGCAATGCGAGTTATTACAAAAAAGTATAAAAGATCAACTAGGACCATGTTGCAACAAAGCTCATTTATCCACAGTTTTAAACAGATTTGTGAATAATGATAAAACTTAGCTATGTCCTAATGCTAATAGCTATAAAACAGAAACAGATACAGGAAACAGGATGCAGATGAAAGAAGAGACTCTAATCTTTCTTTTGGTCGGGTCCATGTTTTAATAGCAATAGAACACAATATTCTGTGGGCCTTGCAAAATCAGTCAAAATCCAGTAAAACTGTGAAAATAGTCACTCTCAGCCATTTTCACAGTTTTACTGGATTTTGAGTTAATATGAAAAGAAAAATGCATTGCGCTGTTTTACAAATGCAATTATGCCATCTTGTGGCAGGAAAATTACCTCAACACAAATCAATATCACAGGTTGTTTTTTTTAACAGTACAGTACATCTTTTTAATTTTAACTCAATTTTATGAATTATTATAAAATTACTGTATCAATGACTAAAATATGCAGCCATATTTATTATTAATTTCACTTTCCCCCCCACTTTTAGTTTAACAAGAAGAAAAATATTTTATTGTACATTTTATTATACATTTAGAATGGATATAATTTGTCAATAATCATGAGTTAACTATTGAAGTCATGTGATTAATTACAATCAAAAAATGTAATCGTCTTACACCCCTAATAATAATAATAAGAAGAAGAATATATATATATATATATATATATATATATATATATATATATTCCCCGAAGTTTTGCATTGTCAAAAATGTGGAGCAAAAAGGTAAATGTGTAAAATTCTTTCTGGAATGTAAGACGGGACAAAGGAGAAGGGGCGAAAGCAAAAATGGAAAAACTCAAACAAATATGAAAAAAACAGGAAAATAACAGAATTACATGGCATTTGGAAGTTCAATTAATTGGGTCAATCTCGATTGACATATTAGGCACCCCAGTGCTAAGTTGTTGTTGCTGTTTAGTTCAGTAGGGTGTATTGTGGATTGGCTGCATTTATATGAACAAATGACAGAAACAAATATCTCTTACCCTGTAATAATCAGTGCTGTAAATGTCTCTTGACATGCCAAAGTCTCCTATTTTCACCTGGAGGGCATTCCCTACCAGACAGTTTCTGGTAGCCAAATCACGGTGCACAAAGTGCTGTGACGCAAGGTAGATCATTCCTGCTGCAATTTGACTGGCTATGTGAAGCATCTGGGACAGACCCAACTCCCCATTAGTCTGCAGTGGCTGTCCGTCCACCAGGATCGTGGCATCTGGTCCATGGGCTCTAAGGAGAGTGTGGAATGGTTAAGAAATAGTTCAAGGAAAGCTACTGACTTCAGAAAACCATGAATACTGGTGCACACTACTATTATGGTTTGGCATGCGTAATGGCTGGTTAAGTGTTCCAAATTTGAAAAGTTTATTATTATTAATAATTTGGCTTCCCATTTTAAGTCTGCTCCCTACGAACATTCTTGTGATAATCTCATATAACCAAGATCATCAGATCTTGTGTTTACCAGAACTTTATCAATAGTCAACAGCTCATTCCAGAGAGATCCAAGAAACCAGTGGCTGGGTGAAGCAAGGATGGCTAAGGGCTAGACAAGCTACAGTAACTTATGAGCAACTATCGACTTGGCATTTTCCTTGCTAATGTGCGGTCCCTGGTGAATAAAATTGATTATCTGCAGCTGTAGGTCACCACTCATGAATGGATTTTGGACTGCACCGTCAGTCACAGAAATATGGCTCAACAATGGAGTTCATGATAGCATCGTTTAGCTTGCTAGGCACGACATCATCAGGGCAGACAGATAATCTGATGACTCCAGTAAGACCAGAGGTGGTGGACTGTGTATCTACGTGTATAATGCTTGGACACTGTTATCATCAAGAGTCTCTGGCCTGTTAACCACAAATCTCGCATGGTTAAGTAATCATCATCTTTATTTGTCATGTACACACCATACATGAAACCTGATTTCTGTGGATGTGGCAAACACATGCTGGCACACACTGGAGCAGTGGGCAAGCAGTTTGGGGTGTCCAATCGTGTCATGGAGATGTTTTGGTGTGAGATTGGTCTTGAACCAGAGTCTCCATGGTGGCAGGCGACAATCTTAAAACACTTGGCCACAGCTGCCCGAAATGTAGACCTTTCTATCCTCGAGAGTTTGCATCTACTGCTGTAGAATGACCACTATTCCAAGGAGTTCAGGATATGCTGGAGGGACTGTATCTCCGGGATGACTACATAACTAACTAAATAATTCACTGTTAAGCCTACTATATATTTGACATTTTTCCGCGCTCACCTGAGAAATTTATTCAAATCTCCATGCTTCATGTACTCAAAGACCATGATGAGCGGATCTCCATCAACACATACTCCATAAAATTTAACAATGTGTTCATGCTGGAGATTGGTCAGCAGCTCAGCTTCGCGTTGGAAATCTTTCCTTGCTGATAAAGTGGGGTCCTTTAAAGTCTGGAGGCAAAGAAAGAGAGCAATGTTTAAATCAATTGTTTCATGCAAGTGCAAGGTTGATTAACAATACAAATGTGTAGTGTTCCAATGGTTGGCACTGCTGCTTCACAGCAACAAGGTTTGAGTTGGATTCCACTTTCAAATTGTCACTAATCGCTCAAATGTCTACAGTCTATTGACCAAAATGTGAATGATGGGGATACTTGCCCATGCAGTAATTCAATGACTACTTGTCATCAATACACTGTGAAGAAAACAGTACATGATGTGCATAAACTGTCCCCCAAAGCATTTGTATTCCAACCCATGGGAAGTACCAAAAAAAACGTGTTTCATATTCATGTGCATCTGATTTTGACTTAATAGCTTCTGGATCATAGACACCACAAACCCTAATACCAATACGGCTAGAAAAGACATTTTAAATGTTCCAATCAAATGTGTATTATTTCCTAAATAATGTTTTAAAATATCAGTATTAATCGAAAATGATCAATTTGAATGACCAGTTAATGTAAGTCAAGTATTGAGACTCTAAAAGCAATGATCAGCGATATGCAATG
>NC_135437.1:5795094-5805094 GCF_051991255.1 Vanacampus margaritifer
AGAAAGAAACAAAAAAAATATTCTCATTATCCAAAAATACAAAACCAACATGAAAAGTTCACAATAAACAATTATTACTGTTAGCTCAGTAACTGAGGCCTGAATAAGAATGTGAGGAACAGGCTCATGAGAACATCTGTGAAAAACAAAAAATATTTTAGGCATATCTGAATCATATCTGTGTGACTATGACTACATTAACCATCTAACTGAGTGGTGGCCATAGGCAGGCATCTTGACGGTCAGTTACCCGGCTGCAGAAGATGGCTTATACGTACAGGTGGTGGCTTTTTTATAGTTGTGCCCATGTCTGAAGTACTGCGGATTCTCAATAATGGGAATCCTGTTCAGTCCAATGGTCACAGCATCCAGTCCACCATCCAGCGTACATGGGCTGGTAATGCCATGATTCACATGGTGAAGTGGGCTGGCAGAATCTTCTTCACCACTTATCACTGCTGCTGGACCTAGGACATGAAAACATGTCATCAAATTCATTCTCAAGGCAGTAGTTTAATTGGTCTGTCTTTAAAATTTAAAGAGAGGGAAAAATAGAGTATGGCTTCATGAGAATACAGTAATTGACAAGTTTCATATGGAAGCAACTGGTATAATTATTGGACAGTCACAGTGTCAATAAAGCTATAAAGTAGACTTCATAACAACTGCATAACAACTTGCCAGTTGATCACAAAACAGACAAGACTGCCAGAGGGATGATTCACAGCGATTCACAATGAAATGCAAAATCCAAATCCTACAATTAGGTTCAACAAGGTCAAATTTGTTCTTGCTCAATGTTTAGTATGACCACCCTTTGCAACTAAAACAGCTTCAACTCTTCTGTGAAGACTGTCCTCAAGAGTGTTGGAGTGTTTTTATGGATTTTTTCTCACCAATTTTCAAGAAGTGCATTTGTGAGGTCTAGGCAGTGTTTCATCAACCAGTAACAGTTTGTTCACACGCTTATCCCCAACCAAGACACCTGGGCCCCGCCACCACCTCCTGAGGCAACTACAAACACCGCAGCCGCTGTGACGGCCTGCCGCCAAATTAACGACTGGTTGTGTTTCTTCCACGCCAGGTTTTGTGTCAAGGTCAAGCAGTGTCGCAAACCCTGCAGTTTTCGGTGGCTAGGGAAATGCCATTAGCAGCTATAAGTGTTGGCCCGGGTTGCAAGTTGTTGATTAGTATCGATTGCATATCCAATCAACATCTGCTGATAGACTTTGGCGCTCAGAGAATTGGTTCTAAACTGATTTACCTTATTAATTATTGAAATTGACAAACTGAAAACTTACCTTTCATACGTAACATACGTCGCCCATACTTAGTAATCAGGATGAAGATGATTGCCAGCATCACACAAGCAAATCCTGCAAGTCCCACTGCAATAGAAACCTTTAAATGAGAGGGGAAGACAAAAAAGATTTAAGCAAATGAGTGCTGCAACACTTGTCTTTTGAGTGGTACCCAAAACACACACAGTTCTTACGTAGACTCTATTAGGGAAGACTCTTGTAAACCTTTTGACCTTGAAATGTTACAAAAATTAAACCTTACCTAGACAGCAAGAGATGTTGAATCAATGTTGAGAAGGTTGATTTAACATTGATCCAACATCATTTGCTATCTGGGTGGAGTCCAAGGCTACTAGTAATGAATACTTAAAGCTGCAATATGGAACTTTCCCCCCAATAAATAACTTCATAATAAGCTTTTTATTTGACCATTTATAACTGAAATGCCTTCTAATTAGTGGATTAACACCTTCGCTGTTCAGAATGGGTACTCCTGCAAGTCTCTGGCCAATAGTTTTCAGACTGGATTCGGGTTAGAATTTCCCCCGCCCTATCTGCGGATGTGACATAATGTACATGGTGTGTATGTGAAGAATGGTATGTGCAGTTAAATTTTTTCGTCAGCAGGTGGCAGTAGCAATTCAAAATGGAATATTTTACATTCAGTAGCTTTGAGTAAAAGTACTGTTACTATTGCAAAAAAGTACTGAAGTCACTCCCTTACTTAAAGTAGCACTAAGGAACTTTTCAACCGTAATAAAATATTTTCATAACTCTTCTGATGAAAAATTAACTTAAAACTAGTTGAATGGTACCTTTGCCATGGCCTGAGGGAGTCTGTATCATTTTTACTGGCGCTAAGCAACTTTGAGGAGGATGGTAGGAACACTGCCACACATAAAACTACAAATGTGCTGACTGCTTTATGGCATACGTCACTTCCCTATTTACCCATTCGTTACAAAGATTGAAGTCAATTTGAATGTCGACGCACAAAAAAAAATGACACAATGCGCTTGTCCTCATGGGAAATGTTGTCTTCCCTCAGGCATAATATTACCGCTTGAGTCCATATGGCGGCGCCATAATCAACATAAACTGAAAGTTCCTTAGTGTTGCTTCAAAGAGTAACAACAAAAAGTCAGACTCTTGCTCCACCCCTCACTAAGATTTGAAATCGTCGTTCAAAGGGGGTGTTGCTTGGAGGACCGTTGGGTTGCGAATGGGGAGAGGGTTGGGCGTGGTCTGGCTGTGATTGACAGCAGCAACTCGCTAAGCAGGCCTTTAAGGAGGCGTGTTCGAGAGCTGGTGACAACGTCATGCGCCACAAGTGACGTAGTCTGTAACTTCTCGTGTAATAAGAGGACCAACAGGCAGCCAAATTGTGTTTATCTCAGTTTTTAACCTTAAAATGGCACCAAACACACAGTTTTTACCCCAAATTCAAGCTTTCAACAAATATGCACTAAAATGTCAAAATAATGACCAGGACATGTAGACAGCCTTTTTTAGACACCAGTTTACCCTCTGAGGCTCAAATTAAACTTTAGTGACAGGAAAAATCTGATATTTGGGGAAAATTATCATATGGGGTAGTGGTATAGATAATTTTTTGTGTGAAACCTTCACATACAATGCATTCTGGGAAGTTGCAGATTTACAACATTGGCCCGGTGTGGTAAAATCGCTCAAGGCTGAATACGGTATAAACACTAACTATATTAGCAAGGCAGGTTTCAAAACATAGTTTCAAAATGCTTTACAGTGGCAGAGTCACAACAAAAACAACTACGTGAGTAAATAAATTAAAAACTAACAATAGTAAGAACAAAATTACAATGATAATAATAACTTTTGATTCCCTTGCATCAAACTATAATACCAATAATGCTACACCGACATCTCAAATCCTAATTGAGAAGGCCATGTCTGAATGTCACTTCTTCGGGTGGTAGTCCAAGAAACTATTTTTGTCCTTTGTAAAGAACAAAACTCTTTTGCATTTGCGTGTAGTCATTCTTGCAAAGTCTGCATCGTACATGTTTATCAGCATGAATGGGAAAATGATCAAGTCAGTCTAGTCCAGGGGTGGGCACACGTGGTCCTCGAGGGCCGGAGCCCCGCAGGTTTTGGATGTTTCCCTTCTCTAACACAGCTGATATACGATCAGCTAATCATCAAGCTCTGCATAACTCTGATAATGATCAGCTGCATCCAAAACCTGCAGGACTCCGGCCCTCAAGGACCGAGTTTCCCACTACTGGTCTAGTCACATGTCTGATGTGTAGTCTGGTTATCATTATTATTACTATTACTATTATTACTTTTGATCAAATCTGCCTCTGATAATGTGTAACTTCACTCCAAATTATTTCATTTTCCATAGGATATACCATCAATGACACCCCAAGTAATAAGTAAACACTGGTGATAGGAAAATAACCCAAGCATTGATTGTTGCTCAAAATATAGGCAAACCAATATATAAAGCATGTGGCATCCATTGGTACATGTCCGGGCACACGTTACAAATATGCAACAATGAAATACAGCTGCCCATGGGGTAAAACCTAGAGGAGATCAAACCTACAAATTGGCATATACTCTATCTCTATATTCTCGTGAGTCATCTTTTGCAGAAATGGTTCAAAATAAAGGATCAACTTCAGGGAAGCCAAGAGGGCAGACATTTTGAAAGTGAGAGAGCTTGCCATGAGCTACTGGGAAACTGTTGCTAATGCACAACGAAGGTCTGCAGCGGTACTTTTGAGTAAAAAAAAAAAAGGCAAAAAAAAAAAGTGAATGTTCATTAATTAGGGGATAAGCAATTAGTTGTTTCAGATATGAAACACCTGCCTGTAGAGGGTTTATACAGTTTATCAACAAAAACAAGTTGATTTAGTGTTGAGTTACTCTTTAAGTAAAAGTACAAAAGTACCAACTTGACAATGTTGTAAAAAAGTAAATTGACCTTCTATAGCCCAAAAATAAAACACATTTAGATTTATTAATTCTTTATTTTCCTAAACCCAGAATACTGATCAACAGACAAAATCATAAGTAACGACATGTCAAGCTGCATATCAGTGCTGCCATTCTATTTTTCCTGAGCACCTTGGCAATTTGGTGTTCTCAACATTGTCATAACTTATAAAAGACAGAAGAGTGCAAACAAATTAAAATAAAATAAACAATGCAAAAACACTCCAAACTACTAAGAGCATGTATAAACAATGACAGGATTGGGAACATATTATATATATATATATATATATATATATATATATATATATATATATATATATATATATATATATATATATATATATATATATATATATATATATATATATATATATATATATATATATATATATATATACTATATATTTAAAAAAATAACTAAAACATTTTTTTTTAATTCAGCCTCAGCAGGTTTTCTATGTTTTAGTGAGGGAGGCATCTTCCTACCAGCTTAGACAAATACCCACCAAAATAACTCATATGGGCCTAATAAGAAGTACAACATTCTCTTTTTGTCTTGTAGCAGTCAAGTTTTCTACCTATGCATGTGATTGTGGTGAGCTACACTTATTATGCCTTATCTGAACACAAAACATATCCCAGCCGGCAAAAACGGACAACAATTCACACTCGCATTCACGTTGTCAGTGACCAACAAGAGTCCAGTTGCTTCAATTCAATCTTTGCAAATTGTCCTGTGACCTGGACAATGGATATAGGGATGCCACTGCACCAGGGCTAGGGGATGCTATAGACATATGTGTAGCCCCAGCTAAGTTCCTACAACATTTTATTTAGTATTCTAAAATATATTTCTAAATAATTTTCTCAGCAACCCATGTATCGGTCAGCAACCAAGACCCCCCCCCCCACACACACACACACACACACACATCCCAGGGAGAGAAAGAATCCTGGAGCCGTGCCTGCCTGGACAAGCAAGAACTCAACAACAACTCTTAAATGCAGCTACAATGAACAGAAAGAGGAAGAAATTAAAATCTTTGACCAGTTGTTCACTTTGGAATTGGCTACAATTTTTACTTACCCCAAAAGAATCTTCATGTGGATTGTGACGCTCTGCCGTTGGGGTTACTTGGGGGTAAAAAGAAAAAGAAAAACACAAACAGATAAATAAAAGTAAATATTATTCACTGAGCTGCTTGTTGATATGGGGCTCTTTTTTCGTACAAACAGACTGCACCATCACTGACTGACACACACACACAAAAATAAAAACTTTTTTCAGAAACCTGACTGTCTTAGTTTTGAACAGAATTTTGAAAACGTTTGAAATGTTGACTCCATGAATCATCGTGAAGATGTCTCATTCGAGTGGCATGATCGCCACTTAACTTTCATTTGTGTGCACGTTTTAACAGTTGTAAGCTTGGTAGCGTTTCTTTTCAACTGTACGTGTTTGCATTGATTTAATTTTGACCTTAGAATCTTGGTTAACATGGGATCCAAATTCAATCTGATTATTCTTTACCAAAATCCTCTCCAAGGCTAGTAAATTTCCACCCTGGTTTCTGTGTAACTCCAGACTGAACCCCTGGTGAGGACACCACCCAGCCACTATAAAAGGTAGGCTTCCTGCTTGTCTCTTTGCGCTCTGCTCTTTCCCTTGGCTCCTTCACACTGCTGGTTCCTCTCACCTCTGGCTCCGCCTGCTCTGTGGGGGGTGGTCCACTCTTCATCTGGCACGGCTGCTAGAAAAAGGGCTAGCACACGGCTAGTGGGACAATCCAGCATACCTCACGGCACCATCGCTTTGCGACAGGCCCAGCGAAACACTTTGCTTTTAGCCCCTGCAAAGGCTAAACGGGTTGCAGCGCTCACAACGCTCTGAGGCCCTACCAAAAAGACCTTTCCCCAGACAGCAGGTCGCTATAAATAAATAAATAATTAATAATTATAATAATAATAATTATATATATATATATATATATATATATATATATATATATATATATATATATATATATATATATATATATATATATATGGATGGATGGATGGAGACAGATAGATAGATAGATAGATAGATAGATAGATAGATAGATAGATAGATTACACACCCCCAAAAAGTTTGACAAACAAATAGATTATAAACAAAAAAAAAATTGAGAAATAACTTACCATAATCATAATCATTTTCTGTAACTGTGAAATATGCCAGAAAATTTGAGAAGAAAGACATTTCATTGAGTTAGTATCAAGGCATTGATAAAACATTAAGTCTGGTAACAGACAGCATGATAAAAAGGCAGTTATTATATCATTGGATGCAGAAAAAGCTTTCAACAAAGTTAACTGGTCCTTCCTCTTTGCTGTTTTAAATAAATGTGGCTTTGGGAAATCATTTATCCACTGGGTATCAGTATTATATGATTCTCCTAAAGCTACAGTTACTACTAATGGGATTATATCTCAGAGTTTTACTCTACAAAGAGGCACAAGACAGGGATGCCCACTGTCCCCTTTATTATTTGCAATATTTATTGAGCCACTTGCATTAGCCATACGCCATGAAAGAAGGATTCAAGGAATTCACTCTGGGGTAACAACACAAAATTAATCTATATCCCGATGATATTTTACTTTATTTAGAAAAGCCTGCTATTTTGTTAGGGGAAGTATTTAACTTAATAACTAAATTCTCACATTTTTCAGATTATTCTATTAACTGGACAAAATCAACACTACTACCTATTACAGAAAATTCATGGAACCATGCAAGCGAGGACCCACACTACTCATTTCCTAGAGGTAATTTAAAATACTTAGGCATAAAAATCTCACCTAAATTAACTGATTTGATTCATTTAAATTTTACTCCACTTCTGGATAGCATTTATAGTGACTTGAAGCGCTGGAACAATCTTCCTATTTCTCTAATAGGATGAATAGCCACCATTAAAATGAAAGTTTTACCCAAAATAAACTATTTTTTCTCAATGATTCCATTTAAACCTACGGCTAACTGGTTCCAGTTGTTGGGCTCAGCCATTACAAAATTTTAGTGGAATAAAAAAAAAGCAAAGATTAGTCTGCCTACTCTTCAGAAAAGTAAATCCAAAGGAGGTCTAGAGGCACCAAATTTTATGCACTACTATATAGCTAACCAGCTACAATATACCATTCTATGGGCACAAACCAACAGAGATACTAACTGTTGGCTGGAACTACAACAGAAGGATTGTATAAACCTCAGACTTCTAGATTTATTCTTCATTATAACATCGATTAAGCGACATAATTTCTCCCCTATGGCATAACCCCGACTTTCAATTTAACAAGCAATCGTTTTATTTAGGTGTGTGGGAGCAGAAAGGAATTCCACATCTCCACCATCTCTTCTCAGACATTATGTTTATATCATATACATTTTTGCTCCAAAAATACAAAATAAAAAAAGGAAATTTTTTACATTATCTACAAGTTAAAAATATGATAAAGAAACAAATTCCAACACTTCGGGGTACGCTCCAACCGCCTGTTTTAGCTAAAGATATAAACAAGCTTTCTCCGACAACAACAAAAAAACTTTCAAAAATATATAAGTTACTTTCATATACTGATAAAATGTCTTTACCCATCTCAAAATGGGAGACAGACTTGTCTATAGCTCCGGAATCTGACTTTTGGATTCAAGTTTGTGAAAATGTATTTAAAATGACAAAACACACAAATTTACAACTTATCCAATACAAAATGATTCATAGAACATACATTACTCAATATATGATGAAGAAAATGGGACTCTCAGACTCCGACATTTGTCTCCAGTGTTTACAAAACACTACACACACCTATTTTTATGCTTTATGGTTATGCACTCCGGTTATGTATTTCTGGACAAAAGTCTTAGAAAAACTTTCCGCTATGTTGGACTGTAGGATCCCTTTATCTCCAAACTTGTGTTTGCTCGGTGACCTAACAACAACTGACTTACCACATAAACAATTTCAATCTACACTTGTAGCCCTTACTATCGCAAAAAAAACAAACAATTATTGTTAACTGGAAAAATAAACAAACTCTGAATATCGACCAATGGTCTAACCTCCTCATAATTCACATTTTTATTGAAAAAATAGCTGCCTCAAATCAAAACCAAATATCAAAATTTATAGAAACATGGTCTACGTATATATAGAATACTTTAACCTAAATCTGGTTACTTAATTCTGCCTGTTAGCGAGAGCCACCACATCGCGATAACTTACATTGCTGTTTCTGTATTTGGCAATTTGTAACTAATGGTTGTGTTTTTCTAGTCAGGAACCCAGTTGCTGCCAACAGGATCGAGCAGACTACATCAAACGACACCTTAATCACCAACTCCTCAAGATTCACCTCCAATGGGCACCAAGGGTTAATATTCGGATTCACTGCAAAAATGTATTTAAAAAATAAATAAATAAAAAAAAAGAGAGCAATGATGATGACATGTCAAATCGGTAAAATTGCCGAATGAACAATACTAAGCTCTCCAGAAAAAGAAAAAATAAGTCTGGTTACAGTATCTTGCTAAAGCATTACATGTTTCTTCATATTTTCAGGATATGTAATTACTATATATTTTATGTATACATTATATGTTTTATATGTCGCTGACGTCAGGCCAAAACCTTGTACCTCTAAAATCTTCACTTTTTAGGAGACCCCAAAAATGGCTTGTTCAACTATTATATTGCATCACCAAAAGTATAGTTTTATGTAAAAATCTAAAATTTTCCAAATTGTGACTTATAAAGTGTCAGATCGATGCCAGCAATATATTTTGTTATTATTATGCAGTGATGAGATTAGAAATATATATTTTTTAATTTAAAAAAAATTGACACAGGACTTTATGAATGAATTTAACATGTTCTCTTGCTCAAGTTGCTTTTCTCTGGGTACACAGGCTTCTTCCCATTCACCTTCCAAAAATATGCATGGTAGATTAATTAATGACTTTGACCAAAGTGTGAATGTAGATGTAGAAGACAAAACAAAAAACCCCCCACAAAACTATTACATGTACAGTATTAAAAATAATGTATTAGAAACCTTGTTGGTGTTGTGAATAGACACCAATTTAATTAACACATCATACACATCAAATTGACTGTTATAAACTCTTGGAAATATAAGTAACTGGCCCCATTACCACATAAAAGTACTTTTTAAAAAGCTGGTGACAACAAACATTTTTTCCCGCTGGCAAATTAAAGTATTAGGAAGTTGATAATGTTGTTGGTATTGAAAAAGAGGCAAATAATAGATAAACATGAGAAGGGCTTTGGTTTAGACAAATAAGAATACAAAGATCAAAGATCTGACAAGTTGTGGTTGTTGTGTTGCCTCTTCTTGCTAGTACAGCTCCTAAATAACTTTTTCCCGAGTATATAAACACCCACCAACTTACCATTAAAGGGCTTGTCAAGGAAGTGTCCATATACAGTGCTGTTGACCACCCCCAGGTAATTTTGAGCCTCCAGAGTGTAGTTGCCGTTGTGGTAATGTGTTGGGTTTTTGAATGTAAGGCATCCCTCAATGTAGTCCTGATAAATATCCATATCAATACGCACATAATCGGTGTGGGAAATTTCCTGCATTAGTAATGAAACCAGAAAAGATCAGTGAGACGATCTCGAGAAATGTTATCAAATACCATCATAAAC